>NW_004567138.1:2065429-2084282 GCF_000260355.1 Condylura cristata
ATGCATAAATAAATAAATCCTTAAAAAAAAAAAGTCAACAAATTTCTAATGACTACCTACTGTCTGCCAGACACTGTTCTAGGCACTGAAGATACAATTAGTAACAAATCAAAAAATAACCCTTCCCTGTTGGTGCTTAATTCTGTCAGCAAACTCACAGGTTCATGTAATGAGGCTTATTAATGATAAAAAAAAAAAAATTGTCTCCAGAAGGCAATTTGTTCCACCCCCAAGTAAACAATGCTTTATAAATCCAGATCTAACATTGAGTTATTAAGCTTAAGTAGCAAGATAAACTTAAGTTCTTCATTCTACATTATACTTTAGTGTACACTAAAATTAGGAGAATTAAGAAAAAGCAAAGAATACAAACAGCATACAGAATGACTAAATGGAACTTTAGCAAACTCAGTGTTCAGAGTTTGGTGGAGTACATTCTTTTATGTGATTTTCAAGCAACTTTGGTAAGCAAGGTAAAAAGGTTTTATACCATTTTATAGACAATGAAACCAAAAAAACAGAGAGCCGGTTCAGAACCTAAGGTTTCCAACACCCAGTTCTGTTCACTGTTTGCAGAGACAGAGGACATTTATGCTGGAACATAGGGAAAATGAGACATGTGTGATGCAACCAGCTTATACATCAACCTGTTCAACAAAATAATGAATCTAAGAGTTCACTCTAAAGGTAAGCAAATATTTCCTAACAATGGGAACTCAAAGCAAATAACGCACTGCAAATCTAACTTTAAAATCTACTTTCAGAGTCTATCCCCTAAACCATTATTAACTATTCATTAATATATTGATGAGAGGGGAAAAAAATCAAAGAGCTTGTAAAAAAAAAAAAAAACACAAAAACCTTAAAAAACCTTAAATACAGTTACGGATGACCATAACTGTATTTTCTAAGGTACTGATTTGAATATTAAGAATATATGGCATGGTGATATACATCTGAGTGGTATGATCCTATGACTGATCACACACAGTGTTGTAAGCCAATGTTACCTCAAAGGAAAAAAAAGTTTAGTGATCAGAACTTTAATCCTAATTGACTGCTACCTCTTTATAGGTGTTTTGCTGGTTTAAAACATATTTAATGTTATCAGTTAAGAGTTTTTGGTTAATATGTAATACATTATAACTTCTCCAATTTAGAATAAACAAATCAGATTCCTGGTTAGAGTGTTTGCACAGAACATCTGATTTTCAGAAGTAGACTATTAAAGTAAGAGAACCTTTATTTTTAGTTATTGCAAAACGAATAGGGCCCTCCCTGGTGGCACACCTGGTTAAAGTACAACACTATAAAAGCTCAGGAAAAGACAATATACTAGTGTTTATCTAGTGGTGGTTTTGCTTGTAGTGCATGCTAAGTTTTCAAATATTGCCTTTATGATGCACTAAGATTCTCAGAAGGGGAAGGAGAGGAAGAAGGTAGTTGCCACAGACAAAAAAAACAAAAACAAAAAACCACAACACTATGTGGTGATCGGCAGTCACTGCAGTGTAAGTTTGATCCCCAGCCAGAGAGGGGACCCCTATGGCTTGTCAGACCTCTCTTGACCTGCCTACTATTTCCCTCAGCAGTGTGTTTCAATATGTCTGTTCTGCTCCCTCTTCTGTTGCTGGTAGAATCCTCTCACTACTCCCTGCAGTCCCAGCCTATACCCCAGTTCTTTTATGCACAAATAAATAAATCTTAAAAAAAATGAATACTTTATAATTTTTTATCTATATTCGTGAACAGAATTGGACTCTGATTTCACCTTCTTGTACTTGCTGGGTTTTAATATCAATTTTTTTTCTAGTTCAATAAATGAGATGAGCTCATTTTCATTCCTTTGCTATCAGAGTTTGTCTAACATTGAGATGAGAAATTCTCTGACATTTTGACAGAACCTTTCTTTCTATAAAACTGCAGACCTGTTGCTTTCTTAAAGATTTTTGAATCAGTTAATCAATGTATTTAGTGGCTATAACATTATTAATGATTTGTATTGCTTTTAGAATTTTTTTTTGTAAGTTTCCAGGATTTTGCCATTTGTCTCAATTTTCAAATTTGTCATTTCTTAAATTCTTATCTACTTTTTCTCTACTATAACTGTAGTTACATTCTTTTTAATTCTTAAAGTAATGAAGCTTTCTTCTTGACCAATAACAACAGATTTATCTACCATATTTTACTAGTATTTTCTAAGAACTTAATGGCTTTGTTTAGCTAAGACAGTATATTTTGTATTTTCCCTTTTCCTTTATTATCTTTTTCATTCTTCCTTAGAACTTTTGTTTTATTCTAAAATCAGATTAGCTCATTGACTTATTCTTTTCCCTTTGTAAATACTCTAAACAGATTTTAGCTAATTCTACAGTTTACGTGTATTATCATTATTCAGTTCTACTTTAAATTTTCAATATTTTTTCCTTCTTTCTTATTCCTAACTTCTAAACATATAGAATTTCCAAAATTGTCTTTCTTTGTTAACTTTCAGTTTCATTTGCAATAGGATCAGAGAATATTCTGTATGACTTCATTTATATGAAATATATTGAGAACTTTTTTCTGATCTATTTAAAGATTTATTTATTTACACATACAAGAACTGGGGTATAGGCCAAAGGTATGGGGGAGGGGAGGTGAGAGGATTCACCACAGACAGAATGGGGAGCAGAACAGGCAGACTGAAATAACTGCTGAGGGAAGTAGCAGGTAACACAAGAGAGGTCTGCCTTGCCATAGTCATCTCCCTGGCCTGGGATAGGGCATTTAACTTGTGCTGCAGTGGCTACCAATAGCTTGATAGCGCTGAGAATTTAACCCCTGCACCACAAAGCAGGGCTGATTTTCGCTGGTTCCAGATATGCTTTAAAGAACTTATGTTCTCTATTTGCTGGAGCAGAACTCTATTTGTCCATCTGGTCAGGATCGTTCATCACAGTAACAAAATCTTTTATATGCACACTTATGCTTTTTCTCCTATCAATTAAGAATAATGTATTAAAATTCTCCTATCAATTAAGAATAATGTATTAAAATTCTCCCACTTGGATTATGAATTTACCTACTTTTTCCTTGCAATTCTATTTATCCTTTATATATTCTGAGGCTTATATTAGAAACATACAAGTTCAGATTAGAATCTTAATATTCTAGAGTGGTCCTCTTCTTCAAATACTGCTTTCAGTCCTTTCTTTTTAAGTTAACTTGATTGATTCTAATAATCAGCTTCCTCTGTATGACACTTGAATCTTTTTTGACCTAGTATACTCAATCTTTGTGTCCTTAATATACCAGATGTGCCTCTTAGGAGTAGTTTATAGCTAGATTTTTTTCCCCCATGTCTTTAAATATATGTCTTTTGACTAGACAAGATTAGTCTATTAGCAATGATCATGATTGCTGATATTTAGATTTATTTTTACTATTTTTTTTTCTGTTAATTCTGTTATTTTCCTCCTGGGTTCTTGTTTTCTTTTGGACTGATGAATTACTTCTCATGATTCTAGTTCCTTCTACTATAATAGTTTGAAAGAGACACTATTTCTGTTCTTTAATGATCACTCCTGAAATTCTGCCCTCCATAGTGAAATTTAAACCTGATATTAACAGCTGTAACTTCTCCATAATAGTAGAAGGCATTAGAATACTTGAACTCTGATAACCTAGTTTCCAACTTACCAGGAAACTTGGATATTCCTGTGTTGCTACTGCAACCCACCATTTTTGTTCTACATTTTTTTTTTTTTTTAATGGACAGGGTGCTTGAATCTGCACCTCTTTTTTAAAAGATTTTATTTATGTATACAGAAATGGAGTAGAGCCAGAGGTGCAAAGGCAGTAAAAGGATCCACCAGAAACAGATTGGGGAACAGAACAGGAAAATCCACAAAAGTACACTCTGAGGGGAGCAGCAGGCAAGATAGGATAGGTCTGCTGGCCATGTGGATTATCTCCAGGGCAGGGATGGAATTTGCACCAAAGCAACCACAGCTTGGCTAAGATTCACAGTGCAGGGCTCCAACCTGCTGTGCCACCAAGGAGGACCTTGTTCTATTATTTTTAATTCCACAAATTCAGTAATTGATCCATGTATTTGCTGTTAGATGTATTTGGCCTTTCCTTTGGTCATTTTTCTTCCCTATATCTCAACTCTCTCTTTCCAAATCATTTTCCTTTAACCATGAAATAAATTTCTTTAAAAGTCCTTTACTGACCACTGGTAACAGAAAGCTTGACTTTTATATAAATATCTTATCTCGCCCTCATTATTGACAACAGCCTGAGATCTCTGCTTTGAAATGAATTCATTTATAATGTATCTTTCTTTTGGTTGCCTTGAGATCTTCCAGTGTTCTGTAGTTTCAATATAAGGTGTTTAGGTGTCATTGTTTATCTTTTTTGTTTATTGTGTTTTTGGATCTAAGAATTGATATGATCTTGTTTCTTGAAAATTCTCAGTCACTTATCTTTTCCTATATTGTCCTTCCCTCATGCCCTCTTTCTAGAGTGTCTACTGGATATATTAAGCTGATTCATACGAAACTATAATTTTACAGAACAAAATTGGTCTAATATTAATAACCCTTCATGATTTGACCTAAAAATTCTATTCTCTTACTTCCTCTTTTGTATTTTCGATTTTCTTAGATATCCTTTCTGAGTAATTGGACTTATTTACCACTTCACTATTTCCTTTCTTCAGTTGTATATAACTTGTTAAGCACATCTTTTGGGTTATTGATTTCAATAACTTCTTAAAGTTATATTTACAGAGTCTTATTCCTTACTCATTTTTCATCTGTCATTTCTTCTTTCCTTTCTAGAGATTTATTTATGCATATAAGAACTCTGGTGTAGGCTAGAGATGTTGGGGGTGGATGAGAAGAACCGAATAGGGAGCAGAACATGTGGATTGGCTGAAACACACTGCTAAGGGCAAGACAGGAGAGTTCTGCTGTGCCGTGTGTGTCAGCTCCTAAACCAGGAACCAAACCCGTATTACAACAGCCACTGATAGCCTCATAGTGCTTAGTCATAACCCCTTTTGTCACCAGGGAGGCCCTAATCTTGTTATCTATTTCAATGACTTTATATATACTTCTTTAATAGTCTGTATCCAATAACACAATACCTAAATTCCTTTGCAGAGCTAAATCGTCCTATTTGTTTTGGTAACTCAAACTTTTGATAATGTATTTTTTGTGTATTCACACTTTTTTGGAAGGGTGCTGGGGAGTATCCAAGACCCTACTTTACATCCAAGCAGAATTTATGTTCATTCATGTTGGGAATCAAAAAGCACAACTACTTGTGCCCCTCTCATTTCTTACTTTACTGGGTCTCTGACCATGTAGAAGTATAAACAGAGTCCCACATCATGTGAGGACAGAAAGGAGTTACTATTTATTCCCAGTTGTTCTACCTTCTTTTGCTAACAGGTTGCTTTCCTTCCCTTGTTTTCCCTTTGCCCTGCTTAAACTATCACTGAAGCATGAAACCACTTTCAAGATGCAAGAATTTTATGTGGGAGTCTCACATTTAGTTCTCCACAGGTGTCCAGTCCCCATAAATTTTCTAAAGCTTTTCATTTTGAATTCGTTGCATGTCCTTTTTAACTCCAAGCATTACACCTATACGAGTCAAATATTTATTTGTGACTTGAATATAAAGTTGTAACACTCTAATTCTAACTAAACCTACTTGAGTGAGAAATTATGAAAACATGATTTAAAGTACTTCATAATCAGCTACCAAATTCAATTTCAGATATACTGCAAAATATTGTAATGAAATTATACATTTAATTTCTTAAAAACTAGCATTAGAGATTACAAATGGGTATTTTTTTCTTCAGTATAAGATTACTACCTCTCCAGCACTTGCACATTCCTTAGATCTTCTGTGAAGTGCAGCCCATGTATCTTCATATCTAAGAAAAACAAAAATAATTCTAAATGCAAAACACATTTTTAAAAAAATGCTATCTAAAGATGAAACTGGAACATTGTATACTGCCTGAATGGAAAAGTTCAAAAAAATAAAAGTTCAAACAAATTTTAAGAAGACAGAATTCAATTTGAAGTGTCTTCCAGTTAATGAATATATGTCAATTTAAGCAGAATAATGGTAGTAATAGACTATAATTCAAAGAATAGAATATATGAGTTCACAGGGATTTAAATAAATAATTGAAAAAGTGAGGGAAATGGGAAAAACTCTTACAGTACAATTCCAATTAATGGCTTTAAAAAATGATTTTGAAACAAAATCGCTGCTTGGTAAACACAATAATTATTATTTAAGGTACATATTCTAATGGATGCTAAAATTAGTGGGTAGGACTATGAAAAGGATATATACATATAATATATATATATCCAATATATAACTCAAATATGATACTCATTAAATAAAAAGAGGGAAATAGTATTAACAGTGGAAAAACCTGGCAGATACCTCCTGATCCAGGGGCTCACTACAAGAACATCAATGGGAATAAACATTTCAACCGCATGGACAGAGCACAACACTACTGACCTGGCATTTTTGCCAAAAAGGAGCTACTTGAGTTCAATCATTAGAAACTAGATGATTAACACAAATTGGGGGACACTACATAAACAACTGGCCAGTACTGTTCAAAAGTCTCAAGGACATGGAAACAAAAAGACTTCTAGATTAAGAGTTGAACAAGTTGATTGGATTGGATCCTGGCCCAGAGAAAAGGACATTAGTGGGGTAACTGATGAAATCTGAATAAGGTCTATAGGTTATCACTCTCAATTTCCTGTTTTTCAACATTGTACTACAGTAAGTAATATTCAAATATATGAAGTAATTGAAGAAATTGAAAGGAGAAATAAACAGTTCTCGAAATATAGTGATAAACTTCAATACTCTACTCTCAATAATGGATAAAAAGACCATAGAGAAGACAAGTAAGGAAAGACTTAACACAATAAAACAGTAATGTACAAAAACATACACAGAATACTGTCTACTAACAACAGAATACACATTAGTCTGAAGTGCTTGTGGGACACTCTCCAGGACAGACCATGTGTTAGGTCACAGTTAAGTCTACAGGAGGTAAATCTCTGAACCATCAACTCAATTTTGCTGAGAGTCTAAGAATTCAAAAATATAATCCCTCTCTTTTCTCTCCTCTTCCTCTCTCTCCATATATGTAAAACTCCTCTCCTTCTCCCTCTCCATGTATGTGAAGCAAACAAAGTATTTTCTCTGACCACAAATCAATAGTTAGAAATCAGTAACAAGGAAAATTTTTTAAAAAATTGTGGAAATTAAACATACTTTTAAGTATTACCAAAGAGTCAAAGAAATCAAAAAGGAAACCAGAATATAATAAAAGATGAAAGCAAATACAACCCCACCTATGGGAAAGAGTAAAAGATGACAATGAAGGTAATTTAAAAATGAAAGATCTCAAATGAACAATCTAGCTTCACAACTTAGGAAAAAGTAGAAACAAATCAAAAAGGCAGGAAACAAAGAAAAAAGCAAAGAGAAACAGAATACAGAGAGTTAAAAAACAGAAAATCAATGAAATTGAAAACTGGCTCTTTAAAAAAAAAAGCTACCAAATTAAATCTTAAAACAGATTATAAAAAAAAAATTGAAGACAAAATTAGGAAAAAAAAAATGGGAGGGCTCTATTATAATTCTACAGAAATACAGAAAACTATGAACCTGCCCATCCTCTCATCTACAACATAATAAGACCTGGCAGTTCTATCCCCTCCCTGCACCCATCCCGCAGCTGCCCCTGCTAAAGTGAACAAAGAGAAAGTAAAAGAAGAAGAATCTGAGGAGTAATGACACTGGCTTTGGTCATTTTGACTAAGCCTCTTTCATAATATATTTAATAAAAAGTTGAACTCAAGAGAAAAGAATGGTTCAATATATGAAAATCAATATAGTACATCAGATTAACATAATAAAGAGAGTGAGGAAAATACAATAATCTCAATTGGTGTTGAAATAGCACTTGACAACGTCAACACCCTCTCATGACAAGAATGCAACAAAGTAAGAACAGAAAGAAATTACCTCAATAGTAAGTGCCATACATGGAAAATGAACAGCTAAAATCATACTCAAAGGTCAAAGACTGAAAGCTTTTCCTCTAAGATCAGAAACAAGAAAATGACACCTTCTTTTTTTGACTTCTATTAACACAGTACTGAATATCTAGTTACAGCAATCAGAAAAGAGAAAGAAATAAAAGGCACCCAAATTGGAAGGAAGTAGTAAAAATAGCTGTTTACAGATATGATCTTATGTGCAGAAAACCCTAGAGATTTCACAGACACACAAAAATTAGATTAATAAATTCAGCAAAATAGTGAAATACAAAACCAACAACATTTGTTTCACTTCAATCTATTAACAATGTACATTAACAATCCAAAAAAGAAATTAAGAAAACAATTCCAAACAATATCAAAAAAGATATTTAGGAATTCATGAAGGAGGTGAAATGAAAACTGCAAAACATTGCTGAAAGAAATGGAAAGATGCCCCACAATCATGGCCTGGAAGACAATACTGTTAATATGTCATACTGAGCAACCTAACACTCAATGAAAAGCTAGAAAAGAAGACAAAAATGTAGGTGTAGATGACTGTGCAGTGAGTAGTAAGTGCAAGGAAGGAAGACAAGTGCATCTTCTACTGCACATCCTTACTAACTGTCAGTAGCCCATTACTAAGTACAAAACTCCATTTGACTACAAACTTGCAAAGCAGCTTTACTGATGTATAAGCTTCATACCATAAAATTTACTCTTTTTAAGTACATAATTCAGCAGTTTTTAGTGTATACCCAGTTGGTCAACTGTCATCAGCACATAATTACAAAATCTTTTCATCAACCCAAAAGAAACTGCACACTCATTAGCAGTCACTGCTCATCTCTCTCCTCCAAACCTTGATAATGGCTAATCTACAGATTCTGTCCAATTCTAGACATTTCAAACAAGTGAAAATATATACTATGTGTCACTTAATGTTTTTAAATTTCATCTATGTTGTAGCATGTATCAGTACCTCATCCTTTTTTATAGCTGAATAATATTTTACTATATGGATTAACCATGCTTGTTTATCCATTTATAGTTTATAACTATTTGTGTTGTTCTACTTTTTGACTGTTAAGAATAATACTGCTTTACGAATAATGCTGCCATGATTTTTGTGTGTAAGTCTTTATGTGAATGTAAACTTTCAATTCTCTTGGTGTGAAACTGCTGGGTCACATGGAAATTCTGTTTAACCTTTTAGAAACTAAAGTGGTTTTCACTGTCCCATTTCACTTTTCAAACAGCACATGGCTTCTAATTTCTCTGTCTCTTACCAACACTTGTTAGTGACTGTCTTTTTGCTTATAGCCGTACTAGTGGGTATGAAATGAAATCTCAAGGTGGTCTTGATTTGCATTTCCTTGATGAGTAATAATATTGAGCATCTTTTAAAGTGTTTATTGGCATTTAGAGAGCTTTAGAGAAATGTCCCCTTAAATTCTTTGTTTACTTCACTGGGTTTTTTGTTGTTGTGGTATAAAAATCCTTCACACACTCTAGATATAAGTCCCTTATCAAATACATGATTTTCAAATATTTTCTCCCATTCTGTGGATTGTTATTTGACTTTCTTTGTGGTCATCTTTGAAAGACAGATGTTTTAAGATCAATTTCTTTTTTGTTACTTACCCTTCTCATGTCATACCTAAGAAAATATGAATTAAATATGCATACAAATAGAAACAGAGTGGAGAAGAAATGGTATAAAGTTAACAATCAAAATAAGACATTTGTTGAGGTCACCAATTCAGAATCAATCTCTTTATAACAAAGAAATCATAAACCTTGTAAATGCACATAATGAAGTATGAAACAATAAATAAGAAAGTGATTAATCTGCTCAAAGTCTGAATGTCCCTAGTATTAATCAGTGAAAAGTAAAGCAGCCCCTCAGGGAAAGTAAATAATTTCCTATCACTATGTTAAGGGAAAATTTAATTTTAAGGATTCTATGTATTCACTTTTCAAATATTTTAGACAATAAAAGAATTAGAAGAATAAACTTCTTAATGAAAACACTTACCTACTAAGTAATTCTAATCCAGCAGAGTACTTTGGCAAATATGGAACAGTGCTGCCAAAAGAAGCATATATTTTATTAGAATTATTTTTGATTTAGGACAACTTAAGAAAATCACACACAGGAATTCTGAATTCAAGAATTGTTAGTTGTAATGTGCAATAATTTAAAATCACTAACAATAACAATTTATATTACTCCTCAGTATTTTAAGTAAGATCAAATGTAGTATAATAACAAATTAACCTAAATTACTTTTGCTACCTTTAGCAAAATGTCTTGTTGTATTTCAAAGTTAACATATTAGAATGTGTTCTTATAAACTACCACTTTGCCCTACAGCTAATGCTAGATGTTAATTGTTTTTTTTTAAGTTCGTCATCTCTACATTGAAAGTGAAATTTGGTGATATACTGTATTAAAAAAAAAATGAAAAGCATTACACAACTACCACGGATATCTTCACATAGAAAACAGGCAACACAACTAAAGAGATTCATTTGCCAACTACTATTTCATTATTAATTCGCTTCTCAGTCATGCAGAATTTGTATTTGTTCTTACCATAAAATAAAAATAATTAGTTGTACTAAAAAATACAACTGATTGTCAAGCAGTAAAACAATCATTCTCCACCATTTTTCAAGCATGTTATAATTCTAACAAAAATTTTTCCAATCACAAAATTTAAAATCAGTATCACTTTATAGTCAGTTTCATTCAGCCTATGAAAGTAATATTATTACTGGGCCCTTCCTGGTGATGCAAGGGGTCGGGTTGAGGCGCAGCATTATGGAGCTGTCTGCAGCCACTGCGGCTTGAGAGGAAGGAACCCCCCACATGGTGAGACAGACTTGTCCCACCTGCTGCTCCCCTCCACGGGGTATTTCTGTCAATTCGCCTCCTCTGTTCCCCACTGTCTCTGGTGAATCCTCTCACCCCTACCCCCAACCCCTCGCCTCTGGCCTGTACCCAGTTCTTGTATGCAAAAATAAATGAATCTTGAAAAAAATAATAAAGTAATATTATTGTTATGACAACTAAAAGTAGCATAAAATTTATAAATGAAAACAGCATAAGCTTACCTAGGTTTACTTTTTACTCTAGCCTCTCTTGACTTGTCACTTAAAGTCTTCAACCTGTAATTCAACAAGAATAAAAAATATTTTTACAGATTAAAAGATGTTTTTCAACTGCAAATTTCACAGATGCTAAAATTTTAGGTCAGTGCAACACTATAACAGTCAGGGCTTGGTAGAGGTGTCATAGCTATACTAAGGAATACTATTCAGTTGTAAGGAAAGAGGAAATCTAGCTATTTACAACATAGTGGGAGCTTGGGGAACATCTGTTGATTAAAGCAAGTCAGAAAGACAGTGACAGGGCCTCCCTGGTGGTGCGGGGGTTTAAGGACAGCTATCCGCAATCACTGCAGCAGGCATTCGATCCCCTGCCAGGGTGGTGACCCACATGGCACCACAGACCTCTCCTGTCTCGCCTGCTGCTCCCCTCAGCAGCATAATTCAGTAGATCTGCCTATTCTGCTCCCCACTCTGTCTCTGATGAATCCTCTCCACCGCTCACCCCACACGTCTGGCCTGTTCCCTAGTTCTTGTATGCATAAATAAATCTTTTTTTAAAATCCCCTTAAAAAAGACAAATACTGAATACTTACACAATAGATGACTGGACAAAATAAAACACAAAAACTAGCGGGCAATAATAAACACTGTGAGGATTCTGTGGTTAAGGAGGAAGGTAGAGGGGCAAAGGGACATGGGATAACCATAGCTGATGGTGGGGAAATAAATTAAGTCAGATAAGCTAATATTTTAGCAAAAAATAAGTACCTTTATAGACAACAAATATTTGAGTGTTAACTATATGTCAGGAATCACAAAGGAAAATCTGTAGCAAATATCTTTATATTTTTTCTTGCCCAACCCCTAAATGTACTGAACTACAGAAACTCATTTAAAAGAGAAAAAGAGGTGGTCCACACAGGTGTGGAAGGTTGGTAAAAGAGTTATCTAAGGAACACCATTTAATAAGGAAATAATATTCCAGGCTTTCAAATCTCCTTAAGTCCCAACAGTTTGAAATTTTACTTGTTTATAAAAAATTTTCTAAAATATAGTAAAATCTTTTTATTAAAGAGTCAGTATATTTCTATTTAAGGTTTTCTAATAACCATGGCCCATTATTACAATTGCCACTGGTGCATTTTGTGGCAAAACAGTACAGCCCTCAGGTGTTTCTATAATAGGAGTACCTCTTTACCAACTTGAAAACTAATAGTGGGTTTTGAATCTATTGGAGATCCTGTGTCTATTTTCTCTAAATTTCAAACTTCTATTTCTACTACTACAACTGGGCACCTGGTTATTAGCTATCACTTACTACTTCTGCTAGCTACTTAACACTTAGCAGCCTTTCCTACTTACTTCTTTAAAGTTTTCACTGGAAAAAGAGACAAATGGACTAGAAATAATACATATATAATGTAAAACAAATCAGATTCCTTTACATATAAAATATGCTCAAAGACTCTGTACAATTTATTTTCATTTCAGTGGTCCATTTTCACCTTCTTTTGGCTGGTGGACTCTACATCATTTTACTGAAGTTTCCAAAAAAGTCAGCACCAAATTACGAGACCATTTCATACACAGTGAGATATATAAAGCAGTTAAGTTCTTACTTTGATGACTTAAATATTCCTTTCTAAATAGGTTGAACTCAGGCCACAATACCACTGCTAGGCCCTCCAAAATCTTTATAAATACAGAAATAGGTGGCCCTTTCTCAAGATACTTGACTGTGACAGAGGCTGCCCTAAAATTCAAGCCATCACTCATGAGTGCCACAATCCTGAGTTGTGCGGTGTACAACTGTTCCATATGTGCAAGCCCTGACACAGAATTCCTTCTTTTTTGTTAATAATGACTGCCTAAGCACCAGAACGGACTTTCTCATCAGGGGACTTTGTAAAACAAGCTGGAATGTCAATTTCATACAAATTTCATACAAATGTTTATAGTACTCTATGTTCTTTTTCAAAAACTAAAATATTAGTGAGGTTAATTTCTTTACAATGCTGAAAATATTCAGTAATCTCCTTAACACACAGCAAATTTATAAATATTTCTCCAAATGAGTCTAGGGAGTTAAAGTCCAATCTTTCCTAAAGAACAATATTAACTTATTTAAGCTTATCTTGGAAACTAGTAAATCAGGTTTAAACTAAGATTAAGCAATAGATAGGAAACAGTATTATAACAGTTATGCTTTACCATTCAAAATCCAAAATCTGAGAATTAATTATGACAACTCAGAATTATTCTAGGATAGTCATACACAGCAGCATTATTTTTGTTGACTTGAGATAATTCCAATACCTCTTCTCTCTCCGATAAGGAAATATTAGTTAGGAATAAGAGACAGAAAATAATTAAGAATGTTAAGAGAAGGGTCAAAAAGAGCTTCCCCTGGTGGGGCTCCTAAACCATCTGCTTTAAAAATTGGTCTTTAACCAAATGTAGTTTGTGGAATTTATTTAATCTGAATTTAAACAAAAGAACTGTAAGAAGACATTTCTAAAAATCAGGAAATGATTATGGAAAGTGTAAATGATGATATCAAAGAATTAGTTTCGATTTTGTTAGGTAGAGTATTGACATTGCACTTATGGAATGTCTATATGTTTTAGAGTGCAAACTAGTGTTAATGGACAGGTCTGAGATTACAAATCCCTTTATTAGAGGAGCCAAAACAAATGTGGCAATAGTTGGCAATTCTTAAATCTAAGTAATGGATGTGGGAAGTACATTGTGTTATTTTATTTTTGTTATGTTTGAAATTTGGGTAAAAAATTTTTTTTTAACAAAAAGCCTTTCATTTTTCTTATCATACCTTCTCATATAAAGTGTCAACATGCCAAAACTTAGACTGAAACTAAATTGTAGGAGGAAACAAAGAAGCTAGGAGGAAACAGTCAAGAAAACAGTAGGTAACAACAGGTTACAATGATAATTATTCTCACAGTTGCAAAATTAAAAGGTCAGATGTATTTTAAAAGTAATAAAAAGACCCCAGAAAGATCCTTTCTGAAATAAATACTCAAAAATCAAAATTCAATTGAAAGTAGCTCTTACTTTTAGTTTGGGATAACATTCTCAACAGTGATCCTGTGCTGGAAACAACCCACCAGGGAAGTCCACTTAATGTCCCACAATACATGGCACAATGAGAAGGAAATGCTGTCTAGCATAATACCTGCTTTCTTTAAACATAAAACAGTAGTTTGACACACCCATGACTTGCTACAATAATTAAATGAAATTCTAAATGTGACTTTGACGGCAATCTGTTAACTAAAAAGCTAATTCAAATGAAAGCTATAAAAACTGTCCTCATCAAGAAGGGTCAAAAGCTAAGTACACCATTGGGCTAAGGTGAAACAGAGGCTCCCCAATACAGCAGGTCCTATAAAAGGCTTGCCTATAACATCTACTGTCTTCCTAATACCACAGATTCCCAGGAAGACATAAGTGCTGCTACATATCAATAGACTTAAGTGAGACACCTGACAATGATTTTCTACTAAACACAACTATGTACGCTTTCGAGTTCAAAGCACTAAACCTCAAATCCATCATAACATTTTAATAATTTATTGTCAGATTGTTCCTAAGAACAATCTGCAGGTTTTCTTCAAGCTTTGCAGAAAAATACTAAAATGGCAGCATCTTACTAAGAAAGCAAGATGACCAGCCAAACTTCTTACACAAAAAGTTTAAAAAGAAGTAAATAAAATAATGTATGGAGCATTACAAAGAATAATAAACAAAACAGTGCTTTCTCTAGCTGATTCCACCTCATGGGGTGACCCTAATGGCTTCTGTTCATTTATTTGTACCTCGATTTCCTATTCATCTATACTTATCTGCTATGAAAGCTGAGTGTTTCCTTTAAAATACCACAAACTATATTAATCAGCATATTTTGTCATTAAGGCTCAATTCTTTTAACCCAAAGTATTACTCATACTTAAAAACACATAAGACTCTTAAGCTGTGGAGTCTGAGGAATTCACAAAAAAAAAAAGCTTCAGAGACTCAGGAAAGGGAGAGTATTTAGACATTATCCTAATTAACCCTAAACACATGGTTTCACTCTGACAGCTCTCCTGAGTGTTTCTTAAATTTCCAACTGCTTCTTGGATATCAAGCTCTAAGTTATCTCACAACAAATCCATGGGCAATGGCTCCCTCTCTCTCAAAATTATTCTTAAATTCTTTTATGTTAGTAAATGATGTCATTTACCTAAGATAGGTAACTACAAAATTAACCCCTCAATTCTCTGTTTCACTTCCTACATCTCACTGTTTACAAATTTGACCAGCACTGTTCCATCCAGTCCTTCCTCAAAAATTAATTAGGAGAAAGGAGGAAAAAAAAAAAGACTGTTACAGAGAGTTGAAAATGAAATTGTGGAAAGGTCAATAAGGGCTTTCCCCCAAATGGTTCTACCAGCACTGCCTTATCTCTGATTATGGTCTCCTAAATAATCTTCCTTGTTCCCCATCTCTGCCTCTCAAAATAGTCTTCCAGAATCTTCTCAATAAAACCTTCAAAAGATTCAATCAACTTAAGAACAAGCCAGGATCATCTCACATCAATCAGCCATAACCCCATCCCAATTCCCCTGAACTTGCTTTCCTTTTAGCCATCATTTTTTGACCTAGATATTCTGCTTCCTGCCACTACAAAAAGCACAGGGGAATGATTTGTTGTCTTGTGTGTTCTCTGCTATATCCCTGGCTCCTAGAATAGTGCCTGTCACTGAGTATGCACTCAGTAAATACTTGACAAATAAATATAGCAAATCCTCTACTATCAGCCACTAAACTTCCTTTCTAGCTCCATCTCCCACAACTGCTTCCATCTCTGAAATGCTCTTACTAATTTCACTATAACCTATTCTCATTCAAGGCCCAGTTTAGAAGCCACTTCCTGGAGGCCTACAGGTGTGTCTGAGTGCTTCTCCCTCTGGGGTCACGTGCCAGATCACTGTCTTAACATGCAGCTGCTTCCACCTGACTCACATTATCACCAGTCTCGGGCATCCACAGAGAAGCAGACCCCACTTTAGCCAACTTTGTAGTCCTAGGATCTCACCCAACATATAGGCACTGCTAGTAAAAACTAGGCAAAATTGAGCATGTTTCCTCTTAAGTCATCTTTTTTAATAAAATGAAAGTGTCTATGACAAAGAGTTTCCAGCCCAGATTGGAACTTAGCAGGAACTCAATAAATACTTATTAAATCAAGTCGGTAATGAAATTCTTTTACCTGTTTATGAAAAAGTGGAGTGATCTGGAAGAGTCAACAGTTCAGGCAAAATCTCACTGTTTTACCACTCTGTAAATTACATTATTAATAGGTCCTTTCCTTCAAACAAGTTTTTAATCTACAGGAGAGGATGAGCACATTGCCTATGGTGGATGTCAGGTGCAGAGGCAGCTTTGAGGCAGAAACACCATTGCTTTGGCTGCAATCAGTAGCAAGGTGTCTACTCCTATCTGCAAGAACCCAGAGCATAGCTAATAGGAAACACCAGCTGGTGACATGCAGCTGTGAGCCTTCAGTAAATCTGACCTGCAGTTCCTTGAGGGTTTTTGCAAACCAAATACTTCCATCCTGAGGCCTTTAGTTATAAACAGCACAGAAAAATGCGGAAACTGAAGACCAAAGTTTCACTTGGAGGTCAGGCCAGTTCCTAAGAAGTGGATGTCTTGTGAGAACCCTCCAAAAAGCTCCAAGAGCTCTGAGTGTGTTAAAGTTGGGACTCACTGAGAAGGGAGAAGAGGGAAGCGCAGAACTTGTCCTCATCTGATCTTAAGTTGTATTTTTTCTAAGTTTGTAAGAAAGGTTAAAATTCATTGGGTTTATCTATGACCATTCTCATGCTACCAGTGGACCATTCCAGGGCCTTAACAAAATCTTTTGATACATGAATTTACACTCTGAAGTTATTTTTTAAATTCCAAGAAGAGAAAAAGTTCAAACATGTAAATACACCATCAATGAATGACTTTTAAAACATCTAGAATATTCAAGAATGCCAAACCAAATATCAAAAATGCTTTACATGTGTTGTGTGATAATGTACTTGCTAGTTACTACTCACAACCTAAAAGGAAACAACACATTTTGTCTAGTAAAACTATACCAGCTTCCTCTAGAAATTTAAAACTGTGGGCCCTCCTTGGTGGCACAACGGGTTAAAGCGCAGCACTATGAAGCTATCACGGCCACTGCAGCATGAGTTTGATTCCATGCAAGGGAGGTGACCCACAGGGCACAGCAGACCTCTCCTGATCAACCCCCTTCCCTCAGCAGTGTACTTCATCAATCTGCCTGTTCTGCTCCCCACTCTGTCTCTAATGAATCCCTCACTCCTCTGCATCTTGGGCCTGTACCCCAGTTCAGTATGTAGAAATTAAATCCTTATTAAAAAAAAAAAAAAGGAAAAAAGAAAATTTAAATCGATATGTCTGAAATGGCCGGAGAATATTCGCTAAAGTATAACTGATGTAACAGTGACAACCCCTTTCTACAGTTATGAAAAAAATAAAAATGAACTAAGTTCTAGGTAATAACGATGCCATCGTGCTTACTGTGTTTCCCCTGTCACCTCATTAATCATTTACAATAAATACTACCCCATCTTTATCACCCCTGTACAGTCGTGGAAACTGAGGCAAGATAATCAAGAGTAACTGGCAGAAATACATTCGCCAGTCTGGCCCTAGAGTCTGGTTTCCAGAATTAGAGGCACATAGAAATCACCTTGGAGATCTTCAAAACCCCACCCCCAGTCTGAGAACTGCTGGGGAGTGCGACATGGGCATCGAGGAGGTTCAAGGTGCCCAGGCAACTGACAGGAAGCAAAGTTTGGGAGAGGCCTGCCTCGAGCTCTTAACTACTGGGTACAGCGAGTATCACAGCAGTCCTGTCTTTTCCCGAGCCCAAGAGTTTCTTCACCGCGGCGTCAACCCCGGGTCCAGGCAGAGCGCGCGCCTAGGGTCACGCGCGGGGCGCAGAGCGAGCGCCCAGTGGGACCCAGGACGGCGCGCAAGGCCGGCCGGCGCGCACTTTGGTCAGCGCGGTGGGGGACAGCGGCCGGGCCGCAGGTGTCTCTCCCGGCCGTGGGGGCCCAAGGCCACAGTCCCGCGGGGGGGCGGCGGCAAGGCGGCGCGCCCACCCCTCACATGCCTCCGGTGGTCCCCCTGCTCCGGCCGGCCGCGGCCACCAGGAAGGGGGTCCCGCGCCCCGCCGCGGTCCCGACCGCCCCTTCCGCCCCGGGACGCCCGCAGAGCCAGCCTGACAGGACCCAAGTTACTTGGCGCCGCCGGACGGCCTCTGGAAAGTTCGTGACTTCCCTCGGCGGGGCGAGGTTGGCGGTGCGGGGCGGAACGGCACTGGGGTGAGGGGGGTGAGGGGAGCGAGGCGGCGTCCCTCGCGACCCCCGGCTGTACGACACGGCCCAGTGTCCCGGGTCCCTTCCGCCCCCACCGCATACCCACCCGGAGGTGAAATCCTGCTGCACGCTCAGCAGCCGCTCGCGCAGGGTCTCCAGCATCGCTGCCGCCGCGTCGTCTCCTCCCCTCAGGCCGCAGACCGTCGCCCCTGCCCGCACGGCCCGCCCCGGCCGGCCCGCACC
>NW_004567138.1:2084518-2098063 GCF_000260355.1 Condylura cristata
TTTTTTCTAGCCAGAATTGTTATTCTCTTTAAAAGAGAAGTGAGAGAATTGCAAAAGGTTTGGAATCGAGGGCTCCTTAGAGTGCAGCTTTGGTTTATTATGGTTTTCGAGGAGTTGCATATATTTCTTCAATGTATCCCTTGCAGCCTCTGATCCATGTAGCAAATTGTTTTTTGGACTCTGGGTCTAGTATGTCCCCACTGGCATCGCCCTTGATGGAGGCAGTTGACCTTTCTGAGTCTTTTTCATCAGGAAATGGTGATTACAATCAGCCGTTTCGAGGTTCTCCCGCTCTGTCTTTAGCCCACCCCATCAGGCTTTTGTGCCCTTCACGAGGAAGGTCACCTGTGATCTCCTTGCTTGTCAGTTATCTGTCCTGATTTTTCTCTAGACAGTGGCTCTCTGGGTAGTTCCTAATCCCGTGCTTAAGACACATTTTTCTCCTGGCTTCAAGGACATCATGCTTCAGTTCTTTTCTCTCCTATCTCACCAGCCTCTCCCAAAACTACATTCCCGTTCTTCTGAACCCCTGCTCTCTTCGAGTTATTTTGTCCGTCACTATGCCAAGTGACACTCAGATCTTTATCTTAAGCACTGTGCTTCTTATTGCTCCTTCGGTTCATACCACGTGCTTACTCAACATGGAGCTAACATGTTACCCCACCCCCAGACTTCTTCCATGTCAGTAAATGGCACCATCACCCACCAGGTGGTTCAAATTAAACCAACTGAAATCACCTGGTTTCCCCTTTTCCTTCTTTCTCCGTATTCATCAAACTTAATCAGCTTGATTTCTAAACAATTGCTGCTCCCTTCCCTCCAGCTTCACTAGAATCATCCCAGTCCAGGGCAACATTATCTTTCACTAGAGTACTGATTCCTCTGGGTCTCCTGCTTCCACTCTCACCATCCACATTCCTGACAAAGTGAATTATTTCAAAGAACAATCAGATCATGTTGTTCTTCTGCTAAAACTCTTCCAGTTGCTTTCTGTTCACTTAGACTAAAATCCAACCTTCCTACTTGGCTTACAAATTCTTAAATCTGAACCTGACTGACAATCTATGCTATGCAAATACTAGTCACCCATCATGTCCTTAACATGTAGGCCATACTACCTGTGGGTGTGTTTGTACGTGTGTGTATATGTGACGTGTGTGTAGGATAAATGAAGTTGAAGATTGCTGGCTTTTGCACCATTTGGCTTCTATGGCAATCACCTGTGGCCTTGAATGCACTAGGCATTAGCTTGGGACAAATATGCCTGATGGTGGACACCTCTGAGTATGGTGTGGGTATACATGATTGGGCATGACTGAGCATATAAGGGCAGTGTCAGTGGCAAGTGGTGGAGAAACCCCAAGAGAACATCAGAGAGCCCAAAGAGTAAAGATTTGCCTCTAGCGAAGAGGCCTGCCAGCCTCCTGGCTCCACCTCCTATCTGCACTGTACCTGGTTGCTTCACTGTAAATGATGTAGAAAGGTCATTAAAACCTGAGAAAGCTGCTGCGGCTCCAGGACTCGAGTTCACCCACTTTACCCTACTTCCTGTTTCCACCACAGCGTGTGTGTGTGTGTGTGTGTGTGTGTGTGCGCGCGCCTTGAAATTTCCAGGTTGATGTCCACCTTGAGGCCTTTTCCCAGCTTTTCTCCAGGCAGTTCTTTAGCTGGCTCCTTCATGGAATTTAGTACTTAGCTTAAACATGGTCCCAATAGATGGATGTTCTCCGATCATTCAAATTATCCCTCCAATGACTTCCTATACACACCCTGTTTCTCAGCTTCTTGAATGTCACTAATTCCAATTTTTTTAAAGATTTATTTATTTATTCATACAAAACTGGAGTGCAGGCCAGAGATGCAGAGGGTGAG
The DNA here is from genome assembly GCF_000260355.1 of Condylura cristata. Lineage (NCBI taxonomy): Eukaryota > Metazoa > Chordata > Mammalia > Eulipotyphla > Talpidae > Condylura > Condylura cristata. Next base: position 2,086,391 of record NW_004567138.1, read on the forward strand.
AGGATTCACCAGGGACAGAGTGGGGTGCAGAACAGGCAGATCAATGAAGTACACTGCTGAGGGGAGCAGCAGGCGGGTCAGGAGAGGTCTGCCACGCCATGTGGGTCACCTCCGGGGCAGGCGGGGATCGCACTCATGCGGAAGTGGCTTGAGCTTCTTAGTGCTGTGCTTTAACCCGCTGCATGGGAGGGCCTGCTTTGTGTCTTTTTTTTTTTTTTTTTTCACTCCAAAAGGAACCAGGAGGGGCTCTATTTAAGACCTATACTAGGGGAAATAAACCTATGTAATAGGGCAGCCAGGTGCAGAGAGGCTAGGGATTGGGGGGATATCCTGGACCCGGAAAATCATTATGATCTTTCTCTGGGCTCTCTAACATTCTCTCTCACCATCTCATGGTGTTGCCTCTTCTGCAGTCACGCTGCTCTTTTCTGCTTTTAGCCAGCCTCAAGGCGCAGGTGTGCACTTACACACGCATGCGCACCCTTGCTCCAGCTGTCCATAGTCAGGCACGTGTACACCCACACCCACACTCCCAGTGCACCTTCTGCATTAACACGATGAAAGCCACAGAGACTATGGCACAAAAAGCCTGACTAATTCATTTACCTACAGCTTATAGAAGCTAAGGTAGAGACAATATATTAAGTATTTTTCTAGTGGTGTTTTGCTTTTATCACATCAATTCAGTGCATGCTAAGTTTTCAGATACCGCTTTCATGATGCACTAAGATTCTCCGAAGGGGAAGGGGAGGAAGAAGGTAGTTGCCATGGCCAAAAATGCTGGGATTCTCTGCATTAGCATGTGGTCTTTGTTCGTGTATGGAAATGGAAGTGAACAGATATATTTGTTGTCTTAATAAACCATTTTATATGCCAAAGAAGAGCTGGTGGTGGCATGTGTGGAATGGCCTGTTGCTCCATCATTGGAATTCTGTGCCTGAAGCCTAGTTAGTGTGCTGATGGTGCAATCCTAATTAGTCCCCTTCTCATTACCTGGTGGTATAGTGAGCGAACATGGCATTGAGGGGAGATGAGGTAGTCAATGAAGGGTGAAGACTTTTCATGAAACCTCAACTTATTTAATAGTGGAAATAGCATAAGAGGAAAAATACCAAAAACAGGGCTCCATTCTTCCCTTCCTGGAGTCTGAAGTGAAAGGGAATACCAGGCTATTGGGCAGTGTCAGGTAAGTTGACCACAGAGGGCTGATAGAGCTACTGCCTCTATGGTACCCCATTGCTTCCTAAACTGCATCCGTTAGTTCAGTAACTCTGGGATCCTCGTGGCTTTCTGCAAAATCACCTATTCATCACATGATTGTTGTGCCCCTGACTTGTGCCTTCGCAGGCTTTAAGATCCAGGGGCCTGGTCATGGTATTGTTGTCATACATTATTATGATGGTAATGACGGCAATTATTACTGAGCACCCCTGTGTGCCAGGCAGGATCCTAAGCACTTTATAGTATTATTTCCTCCTTTTAGAGAGGAAAATAAGGCACTAACCAGCCCCAGAAGAACATCTAATCTGATGGTGAGATGATCTGTGTTTTGAATATGGCTATGACCAGTTCTTCAAGGCCTTCACTCTGCCCACCAGCCAAAGGGACCCTGACATCTCCAACTGTTCTCAGCAGGGCTTTGCAGAGCAGATGTGTGTAAGCAATGAGGGGAGTGAAGATCCTCTGTCTCCTGGGAAACAGACAGAGAAACAGAGGGGGAGACAGAGCAAGTGGTGTAGAAACTGAGAGATATAGTAGGTTGAGGGGGCAAACAGAGGGAAGAGAAATCCAGAGGTAGCAGTTTATAGTGACAGAAATGGGCAGAGAGCCAGTGTTGAGCCGGACAGGAAAGAGACAAACGTGTCGCCCTGGCATCAGACATCCTGGTGTGGACACCCATGCCCGGGGCCTCGTCATCCCAATCAGATCCTGTCCTCAGGTCCATACACTCCCCAATTCTTGGTCAGCATGTTTGTGAGCAGGTGCTACTTAAGGTAGCCCTGCCAGCAAACAGGCACTGCAGAGACCCTGCAATACAATGTATGGGCTCACCTGTCATCACCCCTAATGGACCCAGCCCCGGTCCCCCATTTTTCCTGTCCCCCTGACTCAACACTTCTGATCCAAATTTCTCCTTACTCATTTCCCTGTCATGACTCTTGCTTCATTTCCACCTCATGGTCAGTAACCACAAACTCTGAACTCTTCTCTTTTAGTTGAAAAGCTTTATTTGAATGAAGTTTAGTTTTTGTTCAATTTCTTCTAAGGTATCTAGTTCACTGTTGAAATGTAAATGAAGTTTGATTTTATTCACCCAAGTGTCTGCCCTTCTGTAACTGGGGCTTGAAGCCCAAATCTGCCCCAGGTGATGCCCCTTGGGGGCTGCTGTTTAGGGACAGGGGACGAGGGAAAAGTCAGCAAAGTATTTATTGGTGGGTGGTGGTGACTCTGATTCAGAATGTAAGGACTACAGAAGCGGCCCCTGGTTTTGCTTTTGAAAATCAGTGTTTTGCCATCGTCCTGGTTTCCCCATTCAGAGTTTCCGGGTTAGCTATCTCTGCCCACAGTTGTGATCTTCCAGCAGGATGTTGTGGTCTCTGAGGATCAGAGAGGCTTCCAAAGCCACCTGCAGAGAGGAGAAATTTGGAGACTTTGCATATAGCCCAGGGACGGACATTGTGCTGCTTTTGCTGCTGTTTCAGTCTGGCAGGGAAGGGGAGATGGGGACCCTGCACCTCCCCTAGCTCTGAGTGTGACCATGGAAAGGCCAATGAGCTGCTGCTGCTGATGGTGGAGTGTGGCTAGTCTTTGCTGTGTGGGTCTTCTCAGCAGCCTGGAAGTATCAGTTGTGTATGTTGTGTTTGTGAGTTGGGACTCTGGTTGCCATGTGCTCCAGGTCTCAGGCAGTAAGAAGCCATTTTAGTTTAGGTTTTTTGTTTGTCTTTAAAACACTGGACACATTTTGGGTACAGTGATGTGCCATTTTGTCCTGTAAAAGTCTTTCATTTTCCCTGGTTTGTTAAATAATCCCCAATGTTTTTGTCCGAGCCTGAGTAGTCTTGCCATGTGCCCATTCGGAGAAGAACTCAGAAAGTGACCGGGACCCTATCTAGGACTTGTTGTTGGCTATTTTTCGTGCCCTGGGCACCCCGTATCATTCTGGCGTCCATTCCCTTTGCTGTCCAGCTCCTCCACACTATGGACTTGCAGAACATCATCTAACCAGGAAATGCTGTGGACAAATCACTAAGTGTCCAGGCCTTCAGTCCCTACAACCCCCACAGGCCTGCTGCCCCCGTTCCTAAACATGCCTGGGGGGTTCCAGGTAAGGAACCCGGAAGGACCAAATACTTATTCTAGTGACTACCCAATTAGACAGAGAGAGGACACATCCTATATGTAAATGTTGCGTCTTCAGTCTTCCTGCATGTCTTAGTATTTACATCTCAGTGAGACTACTCTGGTCCTGAGTGGGATCATGGCCATGTCCTACACACAGGGCCCAGCAGGCCTCCCTCTCATCTGCTGCTCTCCTTGGCAGTATATTTCAGGGAATCAACATCCTCCACTCCCTGTTTGCCTCTGGTGAATCCTCTCATCCTACATCTCTGCCTATAAGTTAGTTCTCCAATGTGAAAATCAAAATAATAATTTGGGGTTCTTTCTGTTTTTATGTATACAGTGGAGTAGGGAAAGGAGCAAAATCTATCAAGTCATCTTTTTTTCAGTATGGTCAAAATGTCTTTTTATAGGTACACATCTGTCCTTGTTATTATCCCGTGTCCATACATGGACGTACACTTGAGGAGGTCATTATTAAGATTAGAGACATAATGGGAGGACAGGCTCTATAATTTGTTGATAGAATAGTGTCTAAGAGATGATGTATGATTATCAAGTTATGTATGATCATGGCTGAATAATAGATGACTTCATGCAAGTCAACTTCAGAAAGGAGTATAGTGTAGGAGTCATTTTGCTGGTTGGCCTGAAGGAATGGTGGGTTCCTAGGATTGACATGTGAAATTGTAGTGGAATGCAAAGGCTGGAAGCCCAGTAAAACTGTTGCTAAAACTATTGCTCAAAGATAAGTTTTGATCCCTCCTGGAGAAAATGTTCCAGAAACTGTTATCTGCACCAGGCATTCGGCAAGCAGGGACTTGTGACCGCCCATCCCATCCCACTATGCCTTTATATACCCCTGACTTTAAGAGGCCAGGGTCCTTCCCTCTCAAGGAGTGTCTGCTATGTTGGATCACTCCGGGTCGGACCCTAGCTTGAGCTAGCTAATAAAGGTTCACTTTGCTTTTACAGCAGACTTGGGTCTTGGTCGATACTGGACTCGACACTTTCATACTTTAACATTTGGGGGCTCCTTCAGTCACCCAGCCACCCTGTCTGCTGTGCATCTCCACATTATCTCAATGTCTGAGACATGTCCCACTAGGTCAGGCACAAGTGCAGTTCACCTTGCTGTCTCCCTGCAACGAGGAATCGGAAGGAGTGCTGGTGTGACCAACATGTAATTCCAGTCCTATTGTCTTACTGGTGAGATCCTGCAGGTTTTTGTCTGTCAGTCCAACTGGCTTGTGTTGTCTTGCATTTGTGTTCTGTTCACTGTGTGTTTGTTTGGGCGTCCCTTTTATGTCTCAGTGGATCAGTCAGACACGCTTGTAGGCCACCAGCGGGAGGGTTGAGGAGATGTCCTCTCCCCTCAGAAAAAGGCTTCCTGGTTTTGTGCATTTGTCTTTGTTGTTCTGTTTGTTTGTGTATATCCTTCATGTATGGGGGTGTCAGTGTAGGTATCTACTCCTCTCCAGTTTCAAAGATGTTAGAACCTGAGCCAGCAACCTTAATTTGGATATCAAAAGGTTTAAACTAACTACCCTTTGTTCGACCTTTTGGCCTGCAGAAAAAATCATTTGATCTGCCCCTCCTTTGGTAGGGTTAAGTTGGTTGTTGTTCCACAGGGCCACCCAGACCAGATTCCTTACATTCTTTTGCAGCAGGACCTTGTCCAGGATCTGCCTGCTTGGCTATGCTCTTTTCAGCCCCCTCCTGAAGAACGGGCCTGGCAGCGGGCTGCAGGACATGAGGGCAGCTTCTCTGGACTCAGCTGCTCTATCGCTACAGGTAGAGGGCCCATGGGCCGCCAGCCGACCTGTGATGACTGCTAGCAGCTCCTCCAGGTCCTGTTTGCCACAGAGGAGTGGGACCAGTAATTGTCACCGCCCGGAAATTGGTGCCCTGGGGGCAGACGACCAGCCTACCACCAACTCTGCCCTCTTTGATAGCTTTTCCCTTTGCCCGTCCCAGTTGGGACTTTAATCTGACAGAAGGTAAGAAGCATCTCCTTGACTGCAGCCAGACTCTGATGGGCTTCAGGCAGCTTCTGGATAGCCCACTAATCTGACAAAGGTAGGGAAAGTCCAACAGGGGAGGGAGGAGTCCTGGCTGCTTTTCTGGAGTGCCTCCTACAGGCCTTCAAACAGCATACAGGCCCCTGGATCTGGAAACCCCGGGAAAACCGATCAGCCATTATCATGGCCTTTGTAAATCAGGAAGCTACAGACAGCAAAAGGAAACTACAGTGTGTGTGCAGCAGTTTTACTCAAAAGATAGTAGGTTGGACCATGTGGACAGATCAAAGATGGCATCTGAGGCCACTTGGCTGGCTTCTCTGAAACTTGGAAGTTTTTGTTATTTTGGGCTCCCCCCAAGATTTTCTAAAGTTAAGTTGCTAGCACTTTGGACATTTCTTTTGTGATCTCTGCTGTGTTGCAGATCTTGTTAGCTTTTTTTTTTTTTTAAAGATTTATTTATTTATTCATACAGAACAGGGGTATACGGGCCAGAGATGCGGAGGGTGAGAGGATTCACTAGAGAGAGTGGGGAGCAGAGCAGGCAGATCAACAAAGTACACTGCTGAGGGGAGCAGCAGGCAGGTCAGGAGAGGTCTGCCACGCCATGTGGATCTCCTCTGGGGCAGGTGGGGATTGAACTCATGTGGAAGTGGCTTAGCTTTTTAGTGCAGTGCTTTAACTGTGTCATCAGGGAGGGCCCTCTTGTTAGCATTTTTAAAGGTACTGATGGTTTTTTTCAGAGGGCAGATTACTTTGACTCTGACCACCCCTGATCTCTGTATTAGATGTTTTGTAAGCCAACAATGGAACAGTGATGTTTAAATTAGCAAATGTACGCTTGGGTACCAAGAGAGTATAAGCCCTGAGCAGTAACTGGTAAATGCTGGTAACCTTAATAGATTCTTGGAGATAGCTTAAGTTTTTGCAAAGTCTGGATCAGAAAAATTAGGAAATATATTGTTTGAGTCTAAAGGGTTTGCTGCTGTGAATTTTGTCTACATTTAAATTCTAAATCTGTTTGATTACTGGTGTAAGACAATATTCTAAGATTCTGCTTCCTGCTGAGGAAGGCCTGTTGTGGAAAGTGCTCTTTATAGCGTATGACATACTGTACCAAGTTTTCATACCTGTGTTGGTGTGGTTTCTCCCTTGTGTGGGGAGGTGCAACCTGTACCTTGTATGTTGAATTTGCTCTTTCAGCTTCTGTCCCAAAGTCGCTAACAAGATGACTGATTTTGCTTGAAAGTTAACAGTTTTTACTTTCTCTTGCTGTACAGGATATCCCAGGAATGACTTTAACTAGTGGAAATGCTTAAACACTGAGAAAATATGTGTGTGTGTGTATGTAACTCTTGTGATTAATCAAACTTTTTCTATTTCCAAAGTCTTAGGTTTATAGGAAAACAACTGAAAGCTGTGATTTTGTCAGCAACACTCCACATTTTTTGAAATTTGAAATTTGTTTGAGCCTATATGCGTGATAACTGCAGTTATGTTGTCGGACCTGTATTAAGCCAAGCTAACACAATTTTGTGCTAACCACCCTGGCTGATAGGTATGGGGCTCCCCATTGTTCTCAACTAGCAGCTGCCTGGACTTTTGCTCAGGTCCTGGGATTGTAACAGGTACAGGTTTCATGGACTCCACCCCCCCTCCAGGTACTGGAACTACTAATCCCATGAATAACAAGGAGAAGCAGGCTGGGACATGAGGGTGGAGCTGAGCAGCCAGGTTGGGATAAAACCAGACATGTTCACATTGGGGTGCCCTGTAACAGGATCATTGGAACGTCTACTACTACCCAGTCAGAGGAACTGGTTCTTTTCTCCCATCTTGATATAGTCTCCTGGTCTATTCCATAGTAAAAACCTCTGATTTTGCTGTGTCTTCCACTTTTAAGGTCTGATCAAATTTCTTCGGCCTTACTAATCGGCAAGGTCTATTATATAATGTGCTATATTAGTTAACAGATTAGTTCTTATTCTATTGCTTCTCTTGGTCCCCATGGTCTGTAAGTTAAATGTACTTTTGTTTCAGGGAAACTGGTTCCTGGTTTGGTTTGGAAAAAAAAAAATTTAAAATATTCCTAGGTTTTCTCTGCTTATCTTAGTTATCCTTAAAACCTGTTGTCTTTGGTTCTAGGTTTTCTATAATGTTTAAAACTGGATACTGATTCTATGTAAAATATTTTAACTTGTATCTCATTGAAAAACTCGAGTAAGTTAAAACATCAGGTGTAACAAACTAAGTTATTTAAAAATTAAGTTGTTAAAGATGTGTGTCATCTAAAAAAAGTTGGTAAATGACTAAAATAAAGCCAGTAACAGGTTTCTCAGTGTCTTCACAAGTATTGGTAAAATAACTATCTCTTATAAATTGGTGCACATGGCCAAAATTTTAATACAAGTCAAGAGATCTTGTTTTACCTCCGGAGGGTCAATTATAAGCTGGTGCCTATATAAATTCTGACAAAAACAAGTTTAAAGATCACGATCTAAGATTTGGTAAACAAACTAGTTCAAAATCTAACAATTCAAAAAGCATGCATGCCTTAAAGTTCTAATATTATATTTTTTAATCTTTGTGTTTAAATGTGTGTTAAAAAAAAAAGGACTCATGGTATTTATCAAAAAAAGTAATTAATCTGGTTTAAAACCAAGCAGTCTTCCAGAAATGTAAAATTGCTTATCTCTTTAGCAAAAAACTTTTTGTTTTGTCCTCACAAAATATGTCTAAAATTGCTTGACACTCATGTCTATGTTTTTTGCTCCTTATTGTGAGTAAAATTAACTTTCAGGTTTACCCTGCTCTATATTGTAAAAGCTAAAATTTTGTAACACGTGTTAAATGTTGAAAAGTATTTAAAATTTCCATGTGCTTAAATCACTTCCTACTTAATACCAGTAGTATATGTACTACATATATACAGTATATCAGTAGTGTAATCTTGTTATTCTTATACTCAGGTTTTATTAACTAAAAATCTGATACTATCAACATGACTAAGTCTTGTCAACAACTAGATGTACTTGTAAGTCTTGATCATACTGGGTAATTCTTTTTAAAATCTGTAAGTTTGTTTTTCTGTTACTCATAGAGGTCATCTACAACAATGACAGTCACTTTCTCTCAAGGACAATTAGTAAAGGCATTGACAGTTAAAAAAAATTGTTTACAAAAGAAGACTTCAAGTGATTCCAATTGATGAAAATTTTGACAGTGAAAATTTTCTACAAAAAACTGAACAGACTGATTTTTACTAAGTTTTTGTTTGAATTAATACAGGTATTTTTTTTTTCTCCATCTGACTCAAAGAAAGTTTTCTTGTTTTAAGTAATCAGAATCTGCAGTGATGTTATATATTTTTCAGCAGAACTAACTTTTGTTTCCATTTTTCTCTCCCCTTTATACTAACACAGTATAAAAATTGCGGTACGGTAGTAATTTACTACTCATGAGTCTATTTTTGCATAACTTCAATAGGGAATTTTGTCCGCTTAACCTAAAGAAATTGGAAATGTGTTTCAGTGACTTTGCTTGGCATTTTCCAGGAACTTCAAATAGAGCTGAATCAAGAAAAGGAGAACCTGCTGCTTTGTTTGCAGGGTTCCAGAGGCCTCCAAAGAAGGTGTGGGAGCTTGCCTCCATTAGTAGGCCTGGACGACCCAGAAAAATAAAAAGTCCTCATAACCTCGAAAAGAAAAAACTCCAGACTGAGCCTGCTGAGACCAATGTTGCTCATGAAGACTGTGTGGACTGGGTATCATTTGTTCACTCTGATCCTGTATGGAGTAGTAAACAAGGCCAATAACAACAACAAATTGCTACTTGATTATTCTACCCTGTGATTTTATTTAAAAAAAAAAGATTAAAATGTAGCTTGCATTTGTAAATAGCTTGTGCATAGTTGGATAAAGTTGGGATCAAGGTTGAGAAAACAAAACAAAACAAAAAAAAAACGTTTTTAAATATTTTTTGTTGGTTTGTTCCTGTGATTTTGGTATACACCAGGAATTTGTTTATTTGTTTTTCACATGTACTAATGGACTGTTTTCCAGTTATGACCATCATATTGGACATTCATGGACAATGTTGGTAACTGACTGCACCCTAAAAATCTGTGCTACCATAGATGTGGTGTTATAAAAATCAAAAGGGGGGATTGTAACGGGGTGGTCCCCTGAAAAAGGTGAAGTTCAGGTTCCCTGCCCCACCCAGGAGGAGGGTGCAGCTGAGCAGAGAAGAGAGGAATATGGAGAGGAGTCTGGAGAAGAAAGCAGGATGGAGAATCAGAAGGTGACCTGAAGGGGCCACATGGAGCAGACACACATGTGAAGAAACTGCTTGCTTCTGGCCCTGGACTGGTGGAAACAGAAGTGAGTGACCTCTGGATCCCAGTGGAAGGGCCTGCATTTGGTGATTTTGACCACACCCACAGCCATAAAGGTGGATGGAGTAAAGTCTTAGATACACGACTCGCCTAAAGAAAGACCCTGCTGGCGGAAACGCAGGGTGATGGAGGAAACAACCAAATCCCACAGATCCACTAAAGCTAAGACTTCCGTTACAATAATCATGTTGTGTCTCACTCCGTTTAGATGTTACTCCAAAACAGATGGGGACTGTACCTTCTGTTTCTCCAACAATGGGGGCTGTGTGTGGCCTTAGGTGAAGAGTACTGCTTCTATGCTGACCACCAGGGTCGTGAGAGATTCCCATGGCTAAGGTACGGGAGGGTCTAATCAAATGAAAGTGTGAAAGAAAAGCTAAGGAACCCTGGTTCCTTAGGTTTTGTTAACTAAAAATCTGATACTATCAACCTGAATCCTGGTTTAACAATTCTCCTTGGTTAACTAACCTGCTGTCTGCCCTAGGAGGTCCCCTAGTTTTATTTATGCTAATACTTACTTTTGGCCCTTATATAATAAATCACTTGCTTGCTTTTGTGCATGATAGGTTAAAAGTAGTCCAAACACTGGTGTTGTCACACCACTATCATCGGTTATACACAGAAAGTGACCTTTCTCTATGAACGCGAGATTGGGGTTCAACAGAAAAAGGGGGGAATGTAGAGGAATGCAAAGGTTGGAAGGCCAGTAAAATTGTTGCTAAAAGATAAGCAATGTGAAGGCCAGACCAGTAGAACTGTTGCTAAAACTCCTGCTCAAAGCTAAGTTTTGATCCCTCCTGGAGAAAATGTTCCAGAAACTGTTATCTGCACCAGGAATTCAGCAAGCAGGGATTTGTGACCACCCAGCCCCTCCCTCTATGTCTTTATAAACCCATGACTTTAAGAAGCCACAGGTCCTTATCTCTCAAGGAGTATCCGCTGCCAGGGATCACTCTGGGTCGGAACCTAGCTTGAGCTAGCTTAATAAAGTTTCACTTTGCTTTTACAACAGACTTGGGTCTCGGTTGTTACTGGACTTGGCACTTTAGTACTTTAACAAAATGACTACACCTCCAGGTAGAGGTTTCATGGAACCCAGGATGCCCAGGCTGCTGCTCACAGAGGCTATGTAAGGCCAGATCTGGTACAGTACCCCTCAGGGCCAGCTCTGTGCTGGGGTAGCATAGCCAGACACAGGGATGTCAGACCTGCTCAGGTTCTTCAGTACAACTTCTTTGCTCTCATGTCTGACCGTGTGTGTTCATATGCAGGATCCATCATTGCAAAGGCTCCTCACTCTGCATGGCCAGATTCAGGCCATCCTCATGTACTCTGATGTACATCCTTATGTGGATTGTGACATTTCAGGTCAGGTCAGGGAGGCCAATGTACCCGCTCTGGGTGCCACACTCAATAATCTACCCTCAACCCAAGATAAATCTTCCTGTCCTTACCATGCAACCTAGTGCACACCCCTTCTCTCCATGTGTCCCTCTCCCACCAGCTCTTCAAGGACTTTCACTCTTCCCACCAGCGAGAAGAATCCTGGCATCTCCAAGTTGTACTCAGCAGGGCTTTGCAGAGCTGGTGTGTATAAGCAGTGAGGGGAGAGAAGATCCTCTGCTTCATGGGAAACAGACAGAGAAACAGAGGGGGAGACAGAGTAACTGGGGTAGAAACTGAGAGTTAAAAGGTTGAGGGGGGTCAAGAGAGAGGAGAGAAATACAGAGGTAGAGGTTCACAGCGAAGAGAAATGGGCAGAGATGGAGTGTTGACCCGGAAAGGGAAGAGACAAACATGGTCAACCTGACAGCAGACACTGACATCAGACATTCCTGGTGTGACACCATGCCCAGGGCCTCATCATCCCAATCAGATCCTGTCCGCAGGTGCATATACCAGTGAGTTCCTGGTCAGCAG
>NW_004567138.1:2115829-2131299 GCF_000260355.1 Condylura cristata
GTGCCCGCTGGCCCTGTTCTTAGCCCTGCCTGGGGGTCCCAGGTAAGGAACCAGGAGAGACCAGGTAGTGTCTATAGCATCTCTCCAACTACACAGAGAGAAGTCACATACTATATGTAAATAAGGGATTTCAGACTTCCTGGGCACATCTCAGTGCTCCCACCTCTGTTCCTGAATGGGGTTACGGCATATCCTATCCACACTGCCTACCTGGCCTCCCTCTCATCTGCTGCTCTCCTTGGAGGAACGTTTCAGGGAATCAACTTCCCCCGGTCCCCTGTTCTGCCTCTCTTGAATCTTCTCATCATACACCTCTGCAAATAAGTTAGTTCTCCATGTGTAATGTCAAAATATTAATTTGGGGTTCTTTCTGTGTGTACGTATATATTGGAGTAGGGAAATGGGGAAGTCTTTCATGTCAGGTTTATTTCATTCCGGCCTTAAGTCTCAGTACCCTTTTCCCATTGAATATCACCACCAATTCTATAAATATTAATAATCTGGTGAAATCTGGTTTGTGACAAATGTTGTTCTTTTGTTCTCCTCTATGGGTGGGTTTCAAGCCATTCCTGTTTTGCAGTCTGTGCTTCTAGGCATTTTCTTGATGCTTTGTATCAATATCATATTTTACATTTTCTGCTTGTGAGAGGAAATGCAGGGAGCTCTCCTTCTGCTGCTGCAAACTTGCAACAAATTCAGGCTCTTACTGAAAACATGCAGGAGCAAATACAGGACCTGACTTCAGTTATAAACAGTATGAAAAATGAGAATCGAATTGCACTTGACTCTATTTATCCAGCTATGCAAGCCCAGATACAAGGTGCCTTCCATAAATTAGATATGGCCCAGGATCGTATTATGGCACAAAGAAGACGTAGTAAGCCTTTCCCTGAGGACTGCAGGAGGGCAGAGTTATAAGAGGAGGATTATTATTTGCTTAACACATTAAACCCTTCAGGAAAGAATTGTTCCCTGCATAGAAAAACCCCTCCTGTGGAAACTCCTAAGGCTTCACAGCCTCCATTGCCCTCTGGAGAAGGAACTAACATGCCTTCTTCCCATACTATCGGGACACCCCTTTTGGAAGTAAGAATCGCCTCGAAGCAGGGCAGTTCCCTCTTCGAGGTAAGGCAGTGGGTGGTTTGAATGCACAAGGACAGCCTGCTGGGTACTTTTGGTCACACAATCCTTTTAGCACAGCAGACCTCCTAAATCGGAGGAGCTCTGTTCCTTCTTATAGGCAGGACCCTAAGAGGATGACGAACTTGTTTGCCTCTTTATCTCTCACCATCCTAATTGGGCAGATATCCAGTCAATGTTATAAATTTACTGAGTTCTGATGAGCAAAGAATGGTTTTTTTTTTTAAGATTTATTTATTTATGCATACAGAACTGGGGTACAGGTCAGAGGCTCAGGGGCGGTGAGAGGCTTCACCAGAGATAGAATGGGGAGCAGAACAGGCAGATTGACGAAGTACACTGCTGAGGGGAGCAGCGGGTGAGTCAGGAGAGGTCTGCCACGCCATGTGGTCACCTCCGGGGCAGGCGGGGATCGAACTCATGCAGAAGTGGCTTTAGCTTCTTAATGCTGTGCTTTAACCTGCTGCGCCACCAGGGAGGGCCGCAAAGGATGGTTTTTAAGAAAGTCAGGAAGGAAGTTGATCGCCTCCACCATAAGGATGTAGAATCCCCAGAACCAGACATGGCTATCCCGATGGTAGATCCCAACTGGAACCCCAATGAAGGGGATATGGATATGTTGGAGTTCTATAAAAAATGTTTGTTGATAGGGCTGCAGCAAAGGATTCCTAAATAAAAGAATTTCAATTAAATTCTGCAGCTGGAACAAAGGGCTAATGAGGATCCATCTGAGCTCCTTGAACGAATTATCTGAACATATGGCAGACACACCGATACAAATTCAGATGCCCCAGAAAATGCTCGTCTGGTCACTATGGCATTCATTACCCATAGTGCCCCAGACATCAGGGGGAAATTAGCAAAGGTGGATGGCATTACCGAGATGAGTCCTTCCCAGTTAGTAGACCTGGCATTTAGAGTATATAACAACCGAGAGGAAAAGAGACCTAAACCTGCGACTGTTTTTGTACAGAGGCAACATAGAACAGGGTAACAATAACAGAATGGCAGGTGGACCCTTGAGATGTGAGCCTCTAGGATGGAATCAGTGTGCCTACTGCAAGGACGAGGGACAGTGGAAATATGAATGTCCCAGATTACAGGTCATCAGGAGACGTTATAGTGACAGGAGACAAGGAAGAAGGTCAGTGTCACCTCATGATTCACACAGAGGTTACAGGAGAGAACACAGGATCCAGAACCAAGAGAGGAGGAAAGGAGACAGATGATGGCTCAGAGCAGAGATCCAGATGTAGAGAGGAAGGAATACAAGCAGGATACTAGAGATCAAGAGAGGACTACTGGGGAAAGGAGACATATGATGGTACACAGCAGAGATTCAGATGAAAAATAGGGTGGCCCAGGGGCTCCACTAAATTTTAGAAGGTCCATTACAATAACCCCATTGAGCCCTGAGTAACACTTAATGTGGGGGACCGCCTGATTGATTTCCCGGTGGACACTGGCGTTACATACTCTGTTTCAAACTCTAAATTGGCTAAATTGAGTAAACAGATGGTGCCAGTTATAGGGATCACAGGAAGGCCACAACGGAAAGCCTTCTTGCAACCTCTGGAGTGCCAGCTGGGCACCATTCAGCTCCAGCACAGCTTCCTGTACATGGAAGAATGATCAATTCCTTTACTCGGTCGGGACCTTCTGAGTAAGCTAAATGCACAGATTACGTTCTCACCTAGAGATCAGAGACTTCACCTACAGGTGCCTGCAGAACATGCTCTGCGGTTCCAGATGTTACTTACTCAGGATGTTCCCCCAAAAGGGGAAATGTTACCTCCAGAAATTGTTCAAAGAGTAACTAATGGGTGTGGCCTGATGGGACCCCAGTACATGCAAAAAATGCAGAGCCTGTGAAAATAGAGGTGATAGAGGGGAGTACAAACCCCAGGAGGAAGCGATACCCCTCGAAAGAGGAGGCCTTGAGAGGAATTGAGCCAGTATTGAAAAGGTTCTTTCAATCTGGACTCATTCGGCATGCCGCTCACCATATAACACTCCAATTTTGCCAGTAAAAAACCCCATACTCATGAATACTGTTTCGTTCAAGACTTAAGGGCCATTAATGAAATCATCCAAGATATACTCCCAACTGTGCTTAATCCCTACACCTTATTAACCGACATACCAGGTGACTTCAAGTGGTTTTTGGTACTGGACCTGAAGGGTGCCTTTTTCTGTGTCCCTATACATGTCCGCGGTCAGCTCCTTTTTGCCTTTGCATGGCAGGACCCTACGTCCAAAAGCACCCTCCAGTATTGCTAGACTGTGCTTCCACAGGGGTTTAAGAATTCCCAACTATTTTTTGGGGAAATACTAGCCAGGGACCTAGGGAAGGTTAAATTAAACCAGGGCATATTATTACAATATGTGGCTGATTTATTAATTGCAAGCCCAGACTATGAATCTTGTCTGGAAAATACCATACTGGTACTGAACCACCTGGCAGCATGCAGCTACAAAGTGTCACCTCAGAATAACAATGAAGCCTGATGCCAGAAAGAGAACAGGTAATTTCAGCTATTAAGGTCCCCAGTAACCAAAGGCAACTGCGCTCTCAAAGGCCTAGACTCAGAACATTTGCCCTGGTTTCCGGAATGTCAAAGAGCTTTTGATGGCATAAAGAGTAAGTTGATCTCAGCTCAGCTTAGGGCTGCCAGATCTCAGAAAGCTGTTCAGACTCTATGTGCATGAGAGTCAGGGAGTTGGCCTAGGAGTGCTGGTCCAGTTTTTGGGACTTGAAATGCAGCCTATTGCATATCTGTCCAGACAACTTTGGGCCACACCACTAAAGGGTGGCCTCCATCTTTACGTTTGTAGCTGCAACTTGTGACATCCTCTGTGAGGCAGAGAAATGTACTTTGGGTCAGCCTATTACTGTGTATGTGCCGCATCAAGTTCTAACACTGCTAGAGCACAAGGGTAGGCTTTGGTTGACTGCTGAGCAAATGGGGAAATACCAGGCAGCTTTGTTAGGCAAGCTTAAGGTTTCTAATTTTTTAAACCCTGTTACACTGCTCCCAAGCAATGTTGATGTATCTGAAAGTGACAATTTACTCCATAACTGTTTGGAAACCATCGGCCTTTAGAAAGTTCCAAGGCGTGGGTCAGGGCTATTAATTGTCCTGGAAGAGGGGGCTTAATGATGTTGCGACCCACCTGGGAAATTTAAATACAGGCACATCAGCATGAACAGCTGGAAGGTGCATGTGAGTAAGTGCTGAAGTTGACAGGTCCTGGCCAAGGGCACCTGTTATGTGGAAGTGGAGATTCCCCTGGGAGGGACCTAAGACCATCTAGTGGTTTCATAGCACTTCCTCCTTCTTGGCCTGGCGGATGCTAGGGGGAAGGGATAGAGAGCACAGACACCTTACAGTGTTAGCACTGGAGCGTGGGGGAGGAGGGCCACGCCCAAGCCAGTCATCCTTGCTGCCATGTACAAAGGAGTGGCTGTAGGTTCATGGCCCTGCCTGGCTTCCTACTATAGATCAGGGTTGGCTGGGAAAGAGACTTTCCTTAACAGGAACAGGAGGATCCATAATGTGAATGTGAATCCAAGACCTGGGTGGGAAAGTATTAATTTGACTGGAAATAAAGAGGGAGAGCAGGTAACTTTAGGCTGGGGTGTCTGTTTACACAAACCAAAATGCCCTGCTTCTGCTTCTAGTCCACAATTAACCTGAAGTCATGACCTGCTTTGCTTCTAACTCAGTGGATGCTTCTAACTATCCTTCTGTGACTGCAGAAAGATAAGTGGCATTTTGAATTTTCAAGCAGGGCATCACACAGAGCCCACCAATATTTACCCATAGAGATAAACCTTTGGGGCCCTTCCTGGTGGCACAATGGGTTAAAGCACAGCACTATGAAGCAATCTGCAGCCACTCCAGACTGCGTTCAATCCTCAGCCAGGGAGCTGACCCACATGGTGGAGCAGACCTTTTCTGTCCCACCCACTGTTCCACTCAGCAGTGTATTTCAGTCTGCCTGTTCTGCTCCCCACTCTGTCTTTGGTGAATCCTCTCAACTTCCTGAACCTGTGGCCAGTACTCCAGTTCTTGTATACATAAATAAATAATTCTTAAAAAAAAAAAAAGAAAGAAATAAGCTTTTGGGAGTGACCAGCCTCAGAAACAGTTTCAAACATCCTCTGACTTTTGCCTGGATCACACTCCCTGTTAAGGATTTTCAGAAGCAATTGTTTACCTTGCATAGGTCTGCAATCATTTTCTAGAAGAACTGTATAGCTGGGTCCAAATGGTGGAGCCAGTAAGTAATCCAGAGCAAGAATACAGGAAGAATCAGGTGTGTGAGCCCTCTAATAATGCAGGTAAATGCAAACAAGCACCCATTTTTCTGAAGGAAGGATAAAACAACTTTTGGATTGATGGATCTAAAAGGCTTGGATGAAAAGGTGGACAATTTCTTTTTTAAAGATTTATTTATTTGTGCATACAGAACTGGGGTACAGGCCAGAGGCTCAGGGGTGGCGAGAGGCTTCACCAGAGACAGAGTGGGGAGCAGAACAGGCAAATCGACGAAGTACACTGCTGAGGGGAGCAGCGGGCTGGTCAGGAGAGTTCTGCCGTGCCATGTGGTCACCTCCGGGGCAGGAGGGAATTGAACTCATACAGAAGTGGCTTTAGCTTCTTAGGGCTGTGCTTTAACCCACTGCGCCACTAGGGAGGGCCGAAAAGGTGGACAAATTTTACCAAGTATGTGGAACATCCTGACAGGAGACATGAAGCTTCAGTGCAGCCTTTCAAAGTCACCCAACATTATTAAATAGCTTGGAGAAGTCAAGTGCTCTCACAGAGGCTGGTGACAGAGGACTTCAGACTAGAGGGGTCCAAAGGGAACTTGGGTACCCCAAATTGGTGAAGCAGGATATCTTGGCATATTGGAGTTGAGCCTTGAGGGAGTGACAAGTCTAGAATGTGCCACTATTCACGTCCCACCCTTTTTTTGCACTCCTACTGGGTTTAATCTGCCCTGCGACTGGGGCCACCCTGTTTTCTCTTTTTAAAGTGCCTTGTCCAGGGCCTTCCCTGTGGCACAAAGGGTTAAAGTGCAGCGCTATGAAGCTACCCGAAGCCACTGCAGCAAGAGTTTGATTCCCGGCCAGGGAGGTGACCCACATGGCGTAGCAGGCCTCTCCTGACCTGCCTGCTGCTCTCCTCAGCAGTGTTTTTCAGTACATCTGCCTGTTCTGCTCCCCACTCTGTCTCTGGTGGATCCTCTCACCCTGCATACCTCTGGCCTGTACTCCAGTTCTTGTATGTAGAAATAAAAAATAAATCTTTAAAAAAACAAAGTGCCTTAGGCAAACATAAACCATCCTGTCTTCATCTTTTAATATAGAACATTGCCACTAAACGTTTGTAATGTCTTATTGCATTTTCATGATGCAATAAGCCCGAAATCAAATCAGATCTGGGAGCTTGTTCTACAGGCCAAATGGAATGCAGCCAAGAATCAGATCTGTCCTTCAAACTGGTCCTCCGTCTCTCTTTACTTCCGTTTCTTTTGTATATGAGAAAAGTGTTTTGTTTTGTTTTTAAATATGTATTTATTTATGCATACAAGGACGGCCAGAGATGCAGGGGGTGAAAGGATTCACCAGAGACAGAATGGGGAGGAGAACATGTGGATCTATTGAAACACACTGCTGAGGGGAGCAGCGGGCAAGACAGGAGAGGTCTGGTGGGCCATGTTTGTCAGCTCCCGGATAGGGGATCAAACTCTTCCTGCAGTGACTTCATAGTGCTGTGTCTTAACCCCTTATACCATTAGGGAGGCCCCTGAGAAATGTGTATTTTGCCTAAATCTGATGATGTGTTTGGAGTTGGAAGAGAGTTTCCATCAACTTCCTAATGCATAGCCATCATTAAATTTAACCTTGGGTGTAAAGTCGTGAGCTCTTTGTCTAAAAATAGTGGCGAACTGACTCAGGAGCAGAAGTGAGGATCAGTGTCAGCTGTGGTTTCAGTCATCAGAAATCCACTGATGTTAAATGCCAGCAACTTTCCTTTGTCCGCTTCACATTGCCTTCTCACACCACTGTTCTTTCCATTCAGAATTAACCTGCCAGACAGCAGAAACTCCATGGGTCACTACTTACCCTTTCAAATATTTGGGATAATTGGCCAATTTTACTTAAGAAAATTGCATTAAAAAAAAAAGATATATTCATTCACACAAGAACTGGGGTGCAGGCCAGATTGGGGGGGTTAGAGGATTCACCAGAGACAGTGGGGAGCAGAACAGGCAGATGGACCAAAATACACTGCTGAGGGGAGCAGTGGGCAGGTCAGGAGAGTTCTGCCACACCATTCATTTGGATTTTTTTTTTTTTAAGATTTATTTATTTGTTCATACAGAACTGAGCTACAGGCCAGAGGCTCAGGGGCGGTGAGAGGCTTCACCAGAGACAGAGTGGGGAGCAGAACAGGCAGATCGACGAAGTACACTGCTGAGGGGAGCAGCGGGCGGGTCAGGAGAGGTCTGCCACGCCATGTGGTCACCTCCGGGGCAGGCGGGAATCGAACTCATGCGGAAGCGGCTTTAGATTCTCAGTGCTATGCTTTAACCCGCTGCGCCACCAGGGAGGGCCGCATTTGGATTTTTTTAAGATAATAAAACAATGATTAATTACAGACTTACTGCCAACCAATCCAGTAAAATATGCCTTACCAACTTTTAATAGAAATGAAAACTATAATGGTTTATGTTATAGAATACTGCTTTAATGAAACATTAAGTTCCAGCAATGAAAATAGCACTTCAGAATCTTTTGTTCATATTTCATAAAAGTGAAATTTCTAGCATTCTTAATCTTCCTTCCCCCACACAATTACTTAAATTACTTTAAAAGTTGACTTTTTACTGAGAAAAAAGTAGATTATAATAGACTTCCTTGCAATGGGAGGGGTCTTATAATTTAGATTTAACAGGGACAAAGAGGCCTAGGTTATTTTTTAAAGATTTATTTGAACAAACACAGTTGTCCCATTTCACAGGTGAGAGCTTCACTGCTGTACATTGGATGGGGCATAAAAGCTGATTCTGGCAAAGAGCTCTTCATTATTATTTAGTTTCAAACTCTGCTGTGCTTGCCAATATGGAAAAGTGGAGCACAGAAACATTAGGGTCATCAATTGGATGTTTTTTGAACTCTCAATCTTCAAAGCTGAAGTAATATTTAATCTCCCAAGAGTCATCCTTCCAACTGCACATTTTCTGGCTATTCTTTTTTTTCTTTTTAAATAAATTCCCCAATGAGAAAAAAAAAAAGGAGTGGTTGATGATTAATAAGGAATAAGTTTTCTTTGTGAACAAGGAAATTGGGAAGTAATAAGACAAGGTTAAATTATATTTAAAACATTATTTAAAAATTTATTTATTATTTCTGCATACAGAACTGGGGTACAGGCCAGAGGTGCAGGGGCGTGGAAAGGATTCACCAGAGACAGAGTGGGGAGCAGAACAGGCAGATGGATGAAGTACACTGCTGAGGGGAGCAGTGTGTGGGTCAGGAGAGGTCTGCTGTGCCATGTGGGTCACCTCTAGGACCTGGGATCGAACTCGCACTGAAGCTGCCGTGGCAAGCTTACAGTGCTGCGCTCCGACCCACTGTGACACCTAGTTTCACTTTTATTGTTTATCCTTTTGGTGTCAGTCAAAAAATCATCTTCAAGACATGTCAAGGAGTTTATGGTTTCAGGTCTTGACTGTTCTTAATGAGCCTCATGATGAGCTATTTTAATATAAGGTCAGCATTTCCACCTTTTATAATTTCGCCAAGTCATGGAGAGATCAGTAAGAAAGGAACTGAAGTAGACATGCCATTTCATTCTGTAAAACCTTGTGAAGGTTTGTGACGTGACTTCCTTGAAACTTTTACTATCACACACACACACATAACACACACACTCACACACACACTCTTCAGTCACACACTCATTTTTCAGTCCAACTTCAAGTTCCCCTTTCCTTTCCTCCTGTCACTGAGGCCCAGGTCACTGGACTCTCTATGGAGAGAGAACAGAGGATGGCGGTTTTCTGCTTTCATTTTCACTTTTCTTCTCTCTTCTGGTTTAAGTTCTTCTGTAGGGCAGGGAAAGGGAGGACAGATTAAGGCAAAGGAGAAATGTGCTTCACTTAGTGACATGGCTATCATCCTCTGTGGTGGGTCCTAAGGCCTCTTTTCCTCCACCATCTGCCTCAGTCAATGCCTTGTCTGCAAGCTCCTGTTTCCCCCTCAGGCCGGGGTTACTCAGGGAGCCTTGACTGCAGGCAGCTGTCTGTTAGGAACATCTCAGAGAAGCTCCCCATGTCCCTTTGTACCTCCCCACCCCATGGAATGCTAAGTACCCATGAGTTTGTTAAAGGTTTATTTATCTGTCCTTGGAGATTTGAACCAGTCAGTTCCTCAGTCAGACCAAACAAAGGCAGATACAATAAAAACCTAGGTACTAAGGTTTAACCAAATTATATGCACAACAGATGAATGTCTGCTTGATGATGATGGAACTCTCCAGACAGAACTGCTCAAAATAAATTGCTCCACCAAAATCATAGAGGATAAATGATGTGCTCTAGACAGTGCCCAGTCTATGAAAAAGCAGAACTCTGCAAGTTTATAAGTCTGTGTTTAGAAACCCAAGATGCGTTTATCTCCTAACCACAAAGTCACAAATGCTGATTTAGTTACAAGGTCATTTTAACTGAAAAGGTTTAACCCCTAAAGTGGTGGAATGACAATAGAGATCCCCGAGTTTTGCAGCTGGGAGTAAGGAAACATCTTTTCTGGAGAAGAAGAGAAAAAAGTGGTGAGCTCTTGAATCCAAGGTTGGCCCCAGTTACCCACCCCTGGCACACCCCATCCCAGGGGTCTGAACATTTATTTGCTCTCAGCTGGCACTTTTCACAGGGTCAGCCCTGCCTTCTGCAAGGCACCCAAATCATCAGACTCTACTTCTTCACCCTGAGGATATTAATATTCATTTATTTGCTTGTTTATTTTTTAAAGATTTATTTATTCAGTCATACAGAACTGAGCTACAGGTGGGGGGTGAGAGGATTCACTTGAGATAGAGCGGGGGGCAGAACAGACAGATTGATGAAGTACACTGTGAGGAGAACAGCAGGAGAGACAGGAGAGGTCTGCTGTGCCATTTGGATCAGCTCCCCGGCTGGGGATCGAACTTGTACTGTAGCTAGCTTCATAGTGCTGCACTTTAATCCCTTGCACCACCAGTGGGAGGGCCCTGCTTGTTTATTTTTTTTTAGAGATTTATTTATTTATTCATATAGAACTGGGGTACAAGCCAGAGATGCGGAAGGTGAGAGGCTTCACCAGAGACAGAGTGGGGAGCAGAACAGGCAGATCGACGAAGCACACTGCTGAGGGGAGCAGTGTGTGGGTCAGGAGAGGTCTGCCACGCCATGTGGTCACCTCTGGGGCAGGCGGGGATCGAACTCATGCGGAAGTGGCTTAAGCTTCTCAGTGCTATGCTTTAACCCGCTGCGCCACCAGAGAGGTCCCATAACTGCTTCTATTTGACGTCAATGACTCAAATCCCAATTCCTGGCTGAAAAGAATAGGAAACAGAATGAATGAGTTTAAACCAACTTGTTATTTCATAGTAGACCTTTCTTCCCTAAATGCTTAGGTCTCTGAAGAAAGATGCTTCTGATATTTGGGATTTCACCGGTTGTAGGAGTTGGGAAGATCAAACGGGGTACAAGATAATAACAGATGTGGTATTCCCAAGGGCGGTCTCAGACTATAATTATCCCTCTTTCTCAACTGCCTCTTGGCTTCTTGTGATAAAACAAAGTCACTTCTGGCAACATCTCCCTCCAGAAGCATACTGCCAGCTCCCTGCCCCACTTCCAAACCATGTGAATGACTAGCCTTCCTGTTGGGACAAGACCCTTCACCACCGCTGTTATTGCTCTTACACCTTATACGACGGACTTTTGTAAAAGATACATGCTGCTTTTGACATTCTGCCGCCCTTTAACTCTTGGGGCAAAAGCATTTATTTGGAGGAATTACCCCCTCCCATTGGTTATATTTTAAATGGGACATTGAACATATTTGGCATCATGGCGATTGTCCTTTCTCTAGCCAATGGCTGGGCTAAGACCCCTGCTAAGCTAATTGCTCTCTTCCTCCTTACACTTTGTGATGAAAAGATTGAAAATGGCTGAGGTGGTTCATCCTTTCCAGAGAGAATGTCCAGATGAGGCCACTAACCACTTAGTAATCCCTGGTTCTGAGGCCTTCTGAAGATATTTGTCTTTTTTTTTTTAAAGATCTATTTATGCATGCATGCAAGAACTGGGGTATAGGCCAAGATGCAGGAGGGTGAGAGGATTTACCAGAGACAGAGTGGGGAGCAGGACAGGCAGATGGACTGAAACACACTGCTGAGGGGAGCAGAAGGTGGGTCAGAAGAGGTCTGCCACACCATGTGGGTCACGCCCCTGGCCAGGGATTGAACTCATGCTGCAGTGGCTTCCGATAGCTTCATTGTGTTGTGCTTTAACCTGTTGAGCCATCAGGGAGGGCCTGGTTTGTCAAATTTTAACCTGCCTTTCTTTTCTATCCGTCTGTGCCTCCAAAGTCTTCCCGAAGAATCCTACTTGTTCTTGTTGTCCAGAGTTGGTTTCTGTGATTCGGCTGATAGCAGAGGTCTCACTTCTTTCTTGCTCTATCTGTACAGATTCAGGACTCCAGGTTCAGTTGTCATCCCACCGCAATTGTTTGGGTAACCCCAAGTGAACTCAGCCAACCACAGAGCCAAGAGAAATAGTCACTGTTGTTTAAAACCCTAGTGCTGACCCTTGTACATCAATAGATGAGATGAATAGAAGAGCAACTAACAAATATTGAGATTTGACTTCGTGTGCTAGGTTATATATTATGTGTTAGTTTACATTTATAATGAGGTGAAAATTATCAACACAGACTGCTGGAAAGATTTAACTGTATTACCTTCCCATGTGGATAAGGAAAATCTGGTAGTTCCTCAGTTTAATTTTAAACCCTCTTCTTTGCTAACCTGCCCATGTCATTTTCAGAATGATTTCTATATATTTGTTACATGGAATGGCAGACAAAAATATAATCGGAGAGACTGAAGTTGAATAAAATAGATTTTTCTAAGGAGGTTAAGTCACTTTTGTAATAGTAAGGGAAGAGATGGAATGGATCTGTGCATAAGAGTGACAGAAATTAGCGAGGAGGGTAGAAAGTTTTCTTTGGTATTATGGTAAAATGAAGAAGTCCTGAGACTTGGGAAACAGGAATTAGAGACAGGAAATAAGCAGCTATGAGAAATACTGCAACCGGTTAGAAATTGGATTCTCCTTACTGTTGATAAACCCAGGTAGAATTGAAATGACATTTCTGTGATACTTAGCCTATAAATTCTGCATTTCTTTCTTTCTTTTTTAAGATTTATTTATTTATGTTAAATAACTGGGGTACAGACCAGAGACTCAGGGGCAGCAAGAGGATTCACTAGAGACAGAGTGGGGAGCAGAAGACGAAGTACACTGCTGAGGGGAGCAGCGGGCCAGTCAGGGGAGGTCTGCCGTGCCATGTGGATTACCTCCCTGGCCAGGGATTGAACTCACACTAAAGCATCTATGGCTGGCTTGCAATTCTGTGTCCTAACCCCTTACACCACCAGGAAAGGCCAATTCTGCATTTCTTAACAGTGACACTTAGGATCTGGACTACATGAATTATGGCTTCAGTTAGGGTTACATATATATCATTGCATTTGATCCTTTCAGTGACTGTCCTTGTTTTAGAGGTTCCAAAACTAAGGCTCAGAGTTTACATGACTTATTAAGGTTGATTGTATAGTGAAGCTCCTGTTGCATCCAGATGCTTGTACTTCCATCCCAGAGTCATCAAGCTGCTGTCAGAACTTCTCCTGCCATCCTTACTTTTGCTCCTGAACCCAAGTGTGACACAGCTCCCCTTGTTTTCCCTTTTCCCCCTTTTCTAGAAATCTCTACTGGCTGACGCTGCTCCCACCTTGAGACCCTGCCTGTTCTGCCCCCCAATAATCCATGATCGGGGACAAAGAGTGTCCAACACAATTGCTCTCACATGACGTCAGTGTCATTGGGGAGTGCAGTGTGAATGTGGAAGAAGTGATAGGGAATACTTGTCTATATTAATTTTATATAACATCTAGATATTTTAAAGATTGGAGGCAATCTGTACTTGCACTATATTTTGTTAATGTATCATCCCCTAAGTTTCCTAACAGTTTCTAAAAGTGGGATTTAAAACATGATACATATGCATAGTAGTAGGGTAACTTCTTAAAACTGCTGTGTCTTTCATTATGTTCAATTCTATTATGACCTATTGAGTTTTTTTTAAAAGATTTATTTATTTATGCACACAAGAACTGGGGTGTAGGCCAGAGTTGGGGTGGTGACAAGATTTACCACAGAGATGGGAGCAGAATAAGCAGATGTACTGAAATACACTGCTAAGGGGAGCAGCAGGCAAGACAGGAGAGGTCTGCTGTGCCATGTGGGTCAGCTCCCTGGCTGGGTATTGAATTTATGGCCTATTGGCTTGATAGCACTGAGGTTTTAACTCCCATACCCCCTAGAGAGGCCCCTGATATATTGAGTTGTTTTTTTTAAGATTTGTTTATTTATGTATGCAGAACTGGGGTACAGTCCAGAGTGCAAGGGCAGTGAGAGGATTCACCAGAGACAGAGTGGGGAGCAGGAACAGGCAGATTGAGAAGGTTCACTGCTGAGGGGAGCAGCAGGCAAGATAGGAGAGGTCTGCTGCACCATGTGGGTCACCTCCCTAGCGTGGGATGGAACTGGCTGGAGCAGTTGTGGCTACCTTGGCAGTGCCGTGCTTTAATCCACTGCTCCACGAGGGAGGGCCCTGATCTATTGATATTTAAAGCAACTAAGAATATAAAATACTAAGGAGGTTTCAGAATGGTATGCTTTTGTTTTTTAAGGATTTATTTATTTATGCATACAGAACTGGGGGACAGGCCAGAGGTGCAGGACTGGTGAGAGGATTTCTCACCAGAGTCACAGTGGGGTGCAGAAAAGGCAGGTTGAGAAGTACACTACTGAGGGAGACAGTGGGTGGGTCAGAAGAGGTTTGCGGTGCCATTGGGTCACCTCTCTGCCCGGGGTATGAATTTATACCAAAGCAGCTGCGGCCAGCTTAGCAGTGATGGCGGCACCAGGGAGGGCCCTCAGAATGGTACATTTTAACAACAAAAAGATGCTCTTTCTCTTTACTATAAAGCCAGATAGAAAATACTTGACAATTAAAGGAGATTGAATTCTGGCTCCTTCTTTCAATTTTCGAGGTTAGCTTACTACCTTTCCTGAGCAGCTGTATATCTATTTCCCTAAAAAAAAAAGAACCAAGTCTCTTAGCATCCTGGCATTTTTATGTGATAATGCATGTATGTTTTGGGGCAAAAAATGAGGAATAATGGTCTGATTTGATGATTGAAAACATTCATCCTGAATTTCCATGACAAAAATATATATATAACAACATTACTTCTTATTGCTATCACAAATCTCCTCTTTCAAATGTAAAAACATGATAGCTGAAATCTACTCTTTAAACAGAAGCAGGCATATGAAAGCAAGTCCTGATTACACAGAAACATATTGCCTGGCATGTTGTCTTATCCACCTTTTGGTAGTTTTCACCTCCAGGAAAGCATAGGCCAGGGGACCCAGGGAGTTTCAAATCAGCCAATTTAACGATGAAACAGTCCTGATTTTCTAATTAAAGATCTGGCAGAAATGCTAAACTAAAAACTGGCAGTTATGTGTGTGCATTCCCATGCCTGCTTCTGTAAGTTCCGACAGATGTCAGTATACTAGATAAGAAAGGAGAGGTGGGTGCAGAGTGGGAAGACCAAGCATGGACTTTACTTGAACTGGGTTTGAGCTTGGATCAATCATTTGCTAGGCTGTGGGCAATTTTCTGAGACTCCCTTTCCCTGCCTTTGAGTGCAGTGATGTTACAAAGCTTCAAATGACACAATAGGTGACACTTTGCATCTGTCACTGATGTGAACAGAGTAGGACAAAAAGTTACAACCCATAAATTAGAGGTTAAAAAGGAGATAAGGGTATTAATTCTACCCTTAACTCTTAAGGAAAGCTCTGTGCTTAATATTTTCTTAGATTTACTAATAAATGATCCTCTCTGAGTGTACAAATGCTCTCTTAAAATCCAGAGACCACGGGCTCTCCCTGGTGGTGCAGCGGGTAAACGCAGC
>NW_004567138.1:2131944-2147210 GCF_000260355.1 Condylura cristata
CAGGAGAGGTCTGCCTCACCATGTGGATCTCCTCTGGGGCAGAAGGGGATCGAACTCATACGGAAGTGGCTTAAGCTTCTTTGTGCTGTGCTTTAACCGGCTGCGCCACCAGGGAGGGCCAACACAATGATTTTTAACACAGAAAGAGAGTAAGATTTTAAAGCCAGTATTTATCTGGTGATGGTTACACTGCTACTGAACATCAGTATCAGCTTCTTTTGCTCATTGTTCAGCTTACTGAGACTTGTCCTCTGTTTTGATCATGAAATCACAAAGATAGTTTTAATTCTACTTGCTTCTTTTAGGGAAGATTTTCAATGTCTCAGTGAGTTGTGTTGGAGCAGAGTGGTGTCCGTTGAATTGTAGAGAAAGGTAACATGTTGTGGACACGGGAGGTTGGTTGGGGGTCAAGCAGATCCGAGTACCTGACAGAATCTATCACCTCAAAGCTGTGTGCCCTCTGTCTAGTCCGCCAGCCATGCTGAACCTGCTTCTTCAACTGAGAACAGAGGTAACAATACATATTGCAGAAGTTTTGCAAAGACTAAATTTTTAGATGCATAAAGATACAATTCAGTGCTTGGCATTTAGTGAGCCCTCATAAATGTTTAGGAGTATAATGGATAATTACTCATAAATATTGTTCATTAAATTAAAAACCAAAGATAAATTATGCTAATGATTGCCCACCTACATTATGGATGATTAATTTGGATTTAGAATTAGATTTGAAACATCTTTCAAATATATGCATTCACATTCCTTTAGCATCTTAAATTTTCTATTTCTTGAGTTTTGGTATAAAATTGATAAGACAGTATAAGATTTTTGTATGCTCATTATCCCCTTTTATTTACTTTTAATGGAAAAATAAACCCATATATTATTGTGAACCATGTTAATAATTAAAGCTGCAGGGGGATGGAACATTAAAAATGAAACATTAGCTCTAGTTGTAAGAGGCAAGCAAGACTCTAGAAGCTGATAAAATAAAGCTTAGGTTATTGGCATTGTTAGGTTGTTATTAAATGGTTATTTAGTTTGAAACTAGTGGGCATTAATCACAAAGGACTGATGGCAGACTATTTCACCCTTTTGCTAAATCAAAATTGGAGAAATTATCGAGGGCATTTAGCTATTCTCTGGAGAACATAACTATTTCTTAATTATCTAACTAGAAAACTCATGTGCCTCTGGAGACTTCTTAGGAAACATTATAGAGAGTTTATACAAATGGTAGTCTCTGGTGGCAAAAGCCCGGGTGTGAATCTTCCATATGACATCAGTTCTTAGGCTCTGATGCAGCCACCTCTCTATTCCCAGCTTCTCCTCCTTCCTGCTACCCCTAATCTAGGTGACTTCCATCTGGCCTACTTGCTCCATGCTCTCTGCTTTTGCCTACCACACACTCTGCTGGCAGTTATTTTTATAAAGCATAGCTTTCTGTTTTTTAAAAAGATTTATTTTATTTATGCATACAGAACTGGGGTACAGGGACAGTGAGAGGAGTCACCAGAGACATAATAGGGAACAGAACAGGCTGACTGACGAAGTACATTGCCGAGGGGAGCAGTGGGTGGGTCAGAAGAGGTCTGCCGCACCATGTGGGACTCCTCTGGGCTGGGGATGAAGCCATGCTGAGGTGGCTTTAGCTTCTTAGTGCTGTGCTTTAACCTACTGCGCCACCAGGGAGGCCCCATAAAGCACAGCTTTAAAAAGGTCAAGTCTCTTGGTCAGGCCTACTCAGTGAAGTCCACACTGCTTCCATGACATTTGAAGCCTTCCATGATCTGACCTCAATTTATGTTTGAAATCATTGGACACACAACATATTAGGACTAGCACTGCAAGCTGGCTGTTGCCGCCTCCCTGTGAGAGTGATCCCTGCCCTGGAGGTGATCCACGTGGCAGGGCAGACCTCTCCTGATAGCCCGCTGCTCCCCTCAGCAGTGTACTTTATCAGCTGCCTGTTCTGCGCCCACTCTGTCTCTGGTGAATCCTCCCACCGCCCCCGCACCTCTGGCCTGTACCCCAGCTCTGTATGTATAAATAAATAAATCTTTTTTTTTTTTTAAAGAAACCATATTTCTTAGGTTCCCTTTATCATAACACTGATCCCTAAGCCTCATGGGTCATTCAACAAACTTTACTAATGACATTATTTTTATTGTAGGAATATTGATTTACACTATTGTAAACAATTGATTATAATATTGATTAAGATTTAGAGGTATAGGTTCATATGTTTTCAGATCCATGTTACCATACCACACCTACCATGAAAGCACCAGTAACTCTCCACCACAGTCCACTGAGCCTCCTTCCTGCTATGCTCTCAATACCCAACTCCCTCTCTGTTTTGTAGTCAGATTTCAAGTATTTGTTTCAAGTTTATTTTTTTCTGTCCCTTTGCTTTGTTTCTTTATATTCTGCATATGACCAAACTCAGCCAGTATTTGCCTTTCTCCGTCTGATTTATTCACTAAGCAATTCCCTTCCATTTCCATCCAGGTAGCCACAAATGGCAAGTTCACTTATGGTATAGCTAGGTGTTACTCCATGGTGCATATATACCACATCTTCTTTACCCACTCATCTGTCACAGGCACTTAGGCTGTCTTCATGTTAAGGGGAAAGGAGGCCCTGAACAAACTCCACACAGGTTTTGTGGACTCTACCCCAACTCCAGACCAAAGCCATCAAAGACATGAGAACTACAAATCCCACTATCCCCGAAGGGAGGATGCTGGGACCTGAGGGTGGAGTTTAGCAGCCAGGTTTGCTATAAAAACAACAGATATGTGGGCCTTGGGGGCCTCTTGGTCTCTTGACTTCTGGGTCTCTTGGCCTCTAGGCTTGTGGCTTAACTCGTGGCTTTTTGTGGTTTCTCAGTAGCCATTGGGATTCAAGGTCAGCAGAACTGGTAGGACACACTTACCAATTTATCTCCTTTTCTTTCTCCACGAAATCTTCATTTCTTCATTTCCCCCTTTTATTTTTTGCAAATAAACCACTTATAATTAACTTTTGTGTGTGTGCTGCAGTTGCATATTATTATAAGTCACTTTAAGCACATGGTTGAAGACCAACAGTTAGGCACCCCACTTCATATCAGGGTTCCCTTGTAACATTCATGTATTTGCAATTGTTAATAGGAATGAACATACCTCTTAATTCATGTTTTTATGTTTTTCATATAGATACTTAAAAGTGAGTTTGCTAGACCACTTGGTAGATCTATTTTTGTTTTCCATAGGGGCTGAACTAGTCTATATTCCCCACCAATAATTAAGTTTCTTTTTTCTCCACACTATTGTAACAGGGCGGTTGCTAGGAAAAGGGGAATTTCCAGGTTCTTTGCCATACCTAAAAGGAGGGTGGAGCTGAGCAGAGAAAAGGAGAGAAGAAAAGGAATAGGAGGAGGAAGGAAGCAGGGTGGAGAGCCAGAAGGAGACCTGAGGAAGCCACATGGAGTAGCAAGCATGTGATGGAGAAACCATGCTTGTTTCTTGGCCCTGGACTGGTTGAAAGAGATGTTGGTGAGAGACTGATGGGGAGCCTTGTTACAGGACAATCTGTTACAGGACAGGGAGAGAGGGGCACCCCTGAAGCCCCAAACCTGCCTGCTCTAAGTGGGTTCTGCCATCCACTGCAACAAGACAAACCATATAAAACTTTAATAAAAAGGGACTTTAATACAGTAAATATACAATATGGAACACAAAGAATATAACTTCTAAATCAAGCACCTGAAGTGACCCATCCCCTCGTGGGCAAAAGTCCACCCAAAAGGGATTGGCCCAAAGCAAGGCCTGAAAGCCTTCAACTAGGCTAAAGCACCTTCTGGCCGGGACCCATCGAAAAAGGTCAGAAATGGCCAGACAAGTCTGGGAGGAAAAGAGCAACATCAAAATCAATATAAACACTGCCATAGTCACCTCCCTACAGGTCTCTCACCCACATCTGCCTTAACCAGTCCAGGGCCAGTAAACAAGCCCGGTTTCTTCATCACATGCTTGCTGCTCCATGTGCCTTCCTCAGGTCTCCTTCAGGCTCTCCATCTTGCTTCCTTCTTTTTTCTTCTCTTCTGATTTCTTCTCTTCTCTCCTTTTTCTCTGCTCAGCTTCATTCTCCTTCTTGGTGGGGTAGGGAACCTGAACTTCCCCTTTTCCTAGGGACCACCTTGTTACAGTCCGATAATGGCTGTGTTCATACTGATTTGCTTTTGCTCTTTTTCTCCCAGATTTGTCTGGCCATTTCTGACCCTTTTCCATGGACCCTGGCCCAAAGTTGCTTTAGTCCTGTGGCAGCTTTCAGGCCTTGCTTTGGGCCAATCCCTTTTGGGTGGACTTTTGCCCATGAGGGGAATGTGTAACTTCAGGTGTTTGATTTAGAAGTTATATTCTTTGTCTTCTGTATTGTATACTCACTGTATTAAAGTTCTTTTCCATTAGTCTTATGTTTTGTCTTGATGCGGTGGATGGCAGAACCTATTTAGAGCAGGCAGGTTTGGGGGTTCAGTGGTGCCCCTCTCTCCCTGCCCTGTAACACTATGGCCAACAGTTTCAACAATTATTTTTAAAGTGGCCCAGTCAAGCATCTGATAAACACAAGATAACAAACTCTGCTTCCAGGGAACTACGGAGTCTTGAAATGGGTTAAACATGAAAAAAAAAAAAAAGTTACAGAATAATGTTCTGTCCTCTTTCTTCACTAAATATCTGATGATTATTACCAGGTACCAGTGTTGTGTCAGGATCATTCAAGGCACAGTGTGGAGGGATTATCTGATGTTTCCTGAAGTCAACAAAAGCTTGCAAAGAGAAAGTGTCATTAACAAAATCTTGAGAGATTAGCACATGATCTCCAAGTGGGGGAATTGCAGACAAAGTCCCTTTCAGGAAAAGGACTCTCAAAGGCAGGGTCTAGCCGTGATGGTCTCCTGGCTGAGCAAGGCTTTAATGGCATTCGAGTTTTGAGTTTGAAGAAAACATGTATTTCCTGACCCCAAATCCAGAATACCAGAAACTCCTAAGTCTGCTCACCCCAGACTCTTCCCTAAGTCTGCACCCTCCAGACTCTTCAACTTGGGACTTGCATCTTTGGGGAGGCCTTTTGGGTTGGCCCAGATCTCCCTTATTACTCTAATAATGCCTTGTACATGTCCTTTCCAATGCAAATCATTCTAAGTAAATAATCATTTAGGCAATTATTTCACGCTGCTCTGCCTGTTCACATCATGTCCACAGTGACCACAGGGATGCCAGACAGGTAGGAAATGAGCATAAATGGATACTTTTGAATGAATGATGATAATCATTTCTTATCATGTTCCCTCTTAAAAGCATGAGCATATTAACTCTTAAACACTGGGCTAAACACCACAGGATCCAGAAGGGGTCCTGTAGTCAATGTCCTCTGAATCTGTTACAGGGCAGGGAGAAGGGCACCACTGAACCCCCAAACCTGCCTGTTCGAAATAGGTTCTGCCATCTGCTGCATCAAGACATGGCATAAAAGCTTTAATGGAAAGGAACATATTGCAATTAGTGTGCAATATGGAAAAGACAAAGAATATAGTTTCTAAGTCAAACACCTAAAGTTACCCATCCCTCGTGGGTAAAACCCACCCAAAATGGATGGGCCCAAAGCAAGGCCTGACAGCCCACCACAAGCCTAAAGCACCTTCTGGCTGGGACTCACAGACAAGGGTCAGAAATAGCCAGACAATTCTATGAAGAAAGAGAAAAATCAAAATCAAGATAAATTCTGCCATAGTCACCTCCCCACAGGTCTCTCACCCACATTTGTTTCACACAGTCCAGGACCAAAAGCAAGCACAGTTTCTTCACATGTCTCTCTGCTCCATGTTATTCCCTCAGGTCTCCTTCTGACTCTCCATCCTGCTTCCTCCTTCCTCAGTCTCCTCTCCTGATTCCTCTCTCTCTCCTCAGCTCCATCCTCCTTCTGTGTAGGGCAGGGTAAGTAGAACTTCCCTTTTTCCTGGGACCCCCCCCCCCCATTACAAGTTCATTTCACAAATTGTCTGATGACCAACAAGAACAGGACTCCTTTATCCCTCGTCCAGATCTCACTATGCTCTCTCTGTTGTTCTCTCTCATACTTCATATTTCTTGTACTTGCATTCAAAAACTAAAATAGATTACCTGACTGTGGGTCCTCACCCATGCACTTAAAATGATATCATAATATTCATCTACAGGCATATACAAAAAGGTTATTAAAGTGTTTATTTACAAAAGTAGAGGGAATGAGGAAATGAATATTTCAGGGAGAAAGCGTGTGATAAATTGCTAATGTGTCCCACTAGTTCCACCAACCTGGAATCCCAGTGGCTGTTGAGAGCCAGAGAAAGCCAAGAGCTCAGAGGTACAAGCAAGCAAAGAGCCAAAAACCAAGATATCCCCAAGGTCCACAGGTCTGGTTTCAAACCAAAGCTGACTGCTTAATGCCACCCTTGGTTGCCAGCATCCTCCCTTCAGGATGATGGAGTCTTGATGGCTTTGGTCTGACATGGCGGTGGAGCCCACAAACCTGTGGCATTCCTTCAGGGTGTCCTTTCCGCCTAACAATGCCAGTATTTACATATCTTGTGGTTGACAACCTGGTCAGGAAATCTTATTCCAGTTGAATAAGATTTGGAAGATTTGGAAGCAAGTTGTCTTGCTTCCAAAAAATGTAACAGCAACTATGGAGAGTAATGATGAATATCAAGTTCTCTTGCTACCTTAAAGTTCACCTAGACTCATGGGTTAATATCATTTAGATGCTTGTCTGAGGGTGGGGTGCCCCAAAATCAGAGACTAGGATTTGTTTGTGAATGATTTATTAAGGAAGTATCTTGGGATAGATAGGTAAGGGAGAGGTGCAAAACAGGGAGGTGTAAGCAAAGTCTTATTGAGAGTATGTTTTTAAATTTTTAATTAAATTTATTTATTTTCTTGGGTCATTGCTCATTTTTTTGTGCAATATTTGACTTTTTCCCTCAGGTGTAGTTTCCATAGTTCTTCCCCCAACACAGCAGCTGTGATCCATCACCAGAGTTCCCTGTGTTCTTCTTTCCTATTTTGACACCTCTCTTTCCCTCTCCTCTGCTGCGTGTTTCACATCTATGGTCAGCTTGCAAGTTTTGCCTTTTTCCTGACCCTTTGTTTGGTTTCCCTATATTTTATATGTAAGTGAAACAATCCAATATTTCCCTTTTTCCTTATGATTATTTTGTTTAGCATACTCCCTTCCAGCTCCATCCATGTTGCCCTAGGAATCTCCCCCAAAGAATAAAAAACAAACACTAATTCAATAGGAAACTTGCACTCCTGTATTTATTGCAACTACTTATAGTAACTAAGATATGGAAACAAACTTCATGGCCCAAAACAGGAATGGATCAAACTTATGTGGTATATAAATACATACATACATACATATATATGAACAATGGAATACTATGCAGCAATCAAAATGATAAACTTTTTGAGGGTAGGTTTAACCCTCAATATAAAGAAACTCTGGGACTTCATTATGTCAGAGCTTTCCTGACACAAGGACACTGTGTGTCAGTTATGGTCAAATGCTGCCCTAGAGGAAAGTAAATTTTCAACAATGTCTATTTCTGTCTGTGGGGATAAAGCATTCTTGGTGACCCATTCTCAATTTTCTGAAGGAGAGAAGCAAAAGCACATAGATGAGATGAGTGAGGGGAGGCTCTCAAAAAGATGAGAAAGTATTCAAGAGAACCTGAGAAGAGTCCTGACAATGCCACACTACAAGGGCCACCTTCATGCTGGTCACTCTTAAAAATGCTTTCTGTATCAGAAAAAAATAATATTAATCAAAATCAATACCAAAGCAGCAACCAAAAATCAGAGACATTCTATGAGGAAGGGGGAAGAAATAAGGATCAAAACAGGTGAGATAAAAGCACAAAGGGCCAGGATGATGATTTCTGAGTGAATTGGTGGTGGGAATTTATGGGGACTACACAATGATGTAAAAGATATCAATAAAAAAATTAATTAATTAAAAATTTTTTCCAGCTTGAACTTGGCCTTGTCCCCTGAATTTCAGACCCATAGAGCCAACTGCCTAATCAATAGCTCTACCTGGTTATCTGCATCAGTTATCAATTGCCCTAAAGCTACTGAGTAGCAGTCACAAAAGCACAGGAACACACAATAATAAGCTATTATATTTGTTCACAGTTGGTAGGTCAACTGGACAGTGCTGCTAGTGTCACTGGACTTGGCAAAGCTCACTTGCGCATCTGTTATTGGCTGTGGGCTAGCTTGGTGGCTTTGCTGATGTTGTCTGTGCTCTCATATGGCTAAGGCCTTGACTCTCTACCCTACTCCACATGTCTCATTCTCCATCATACTAACTAGGGCACATTCTCATGTAGAGAAGCAAAAGAGAGGGAAAGGGGAAGCATGCGGGACTCTGGAGGCATAGGTCCTGCGCTGGCACACTGCTTCTATCCCCATATCCTAATGGCAAAAGAAATGCCAACTCCAGGGTCCTCCTTGGTGGTGCAGCAGGCTACAGCTCAGCACTATGAAGGTATCAGTAGCCTCTTCGGCAAGAGTTCAGTTTCCTGGCCTGGGAGCTGACTCACATGGCGTGGCAGACCTCTTCTGTCTTGCCTGCTGCTCCCCTCAGCAGTGTACTTCATCAGTCTGCCTGTCCTGCTCTACACTCTGTCTCTGGTGAAGTTCTCACCACCCCCTGCAACTCTGTCCTGTACCCCAATTCTGTATGCATAAGTAAATAAATCTTTAAAAAAAAAAAGAAATGCCAACTCCAGAGGTTAAGAAATAGACTTCTCCTTTGATGAAGGAGCTTTAAAGCCTACTTTGTCATCAGCCTACCATAATATCCAATAGGCACCTACATTGCTGGTAGCAGTTGAGTGGAGTTCAGTTGATAAAGAAGACCCTTAAGACCCAAAATGACAGCCTACAGGTCTACCATTTATTGTAAAAAAAGGATACAGAATAGCAAGAGCCTTACAGTAGGGTCATGCATTGCAGCCAAAGTCACACCTCATAGCCAGGGGTCCAGAGAGGAGTGGCAGACTGCTTCTTTTCCACCAAGTTGGACACTTTCTCTGTCTCTCACATCAGGAGTCCTTGATGTATATATGGAACACCTTGCAACCACAACACTCCAAAGGACTCTGGACTGGCTTTCATGTATCTTATAGTCATCACAATACAAGGTAACCCCAATATGTAATGGGTCCTCACTTGCATGCTTAAAAGGGTCTTATAGTTGCAGGCACACATGAAAAGGTTAATAAAGGGCTTATTTACAAAAGAAGGGGGAATGAAGAAATAATAACTCAGGGAGAAAGAGGGAGATAAATTGATGAATGTGTCCTACCAGTTCCACTGAGCTGGAATTTCAAAAGTACGCTGAAACCTGGTAAAAAATCAAGATATCCCGAAGGCCCACATGTGTGGTTATAGACCAAACCTGGCTGCTTAATTCCGCCCTGAGTGTCCAGCAATCCTCTCTTGGTGATGATGACATTATGGGATTTGTGCTTGGTGTTTTGGATCTCTTGGGTCTGGAGTTGTGGCATTCATGTGGTTGTGGAGTTTGTTCAGGACATCCTTTCCCCTCAACGATCACCTGTGGGCAAGTTGCTCCTATGTAACCAGGCCCAATGGCAGAGACTTTTGGGGAGAATAAACACAGATCACCATCCTTACCACTTTCAAAAAACAATGCTGACAGGCTGGTCCAAACTGGTCAGAAAGACCATGGACTCCGGTTACAAAGCAGAAAGTGGATGTCTGGGCTTCAGAGCTGCTGGAATCGATTGTCCAAACTTAGCCGTCAAACTCAGCATGTCCCAAATTGAGCTATTCACATTATGTTCTCGATTCTTCCTCATTAATGTCAGACCATTCTATTTGCTCAGACAGAAACTGAGATGCGCTCTGAGAGTCCTCTCTCTGTGACAGCCCACTGCAGTGTATCAAGAAATCCTGAGTGTGCCACCTTCAGAACTTATTCACAATGCTCTAGACTACTGCCTCTCCATGCAGGGCACTGTCACTCTCATCTGGCTATCTAGGTGGCTGTGCCCTTTTGCCTTTTAGTTTCCTCTAAACATTGTAGTCAAAATGATCTCTTTAAAACTGCAGCCTGTCATTTCTCTGCACAAACATCTGACCTCACTCACAAAGTCCTTCCTCTGACCTTTGCTGGCCTAGAGATCTCGCCCTTCCTACTTTGCTGATTTCATCACCAAGTCCTCTTTGTCTTTTCCACTCTGGACACTTTTGCCCAGGGCCCTTTCTGTGACCTCTGTTTTGAAGTGAATACTCTTCTTTAGCCAAGTGTTCTCGGTTTTAGTTCCCTACTTTCTTCATTTTTTTTTAAAAAGATCTATCTATCTATCTATCTATCTATCTATCTATCTATCTATCTATCTATCTATCTATCTATCTATCTATCTATCTATCTATCTATGCATATACAAGAACTAGGGTGCATGCCAGAGGTGCAGGGGGTGAGAGGATTCACCAGAGACGGAGGGGGAGCAGAACAGGCAGATCGACTGAAGCACACCGCTGAGGGGAGCAGCGGGCCAGACAGTTGTGCCATATGGGTCACTCCCTGGGTTGGATCAAACTTCCCCTGCAGTGACTGCTTGTAGCTTGATAGCACTGAGACTTAACCCTGCATTGACCAGGGAGATCCCTTCAGTTTTTTCCCATTTAAGGCATTCTAGATACTTCTCTACTACATCAACCTATTTCCAGCATTCCAGTTGTAATTTTTTCTTGATCCCTTATCTTCCATAATATGCATTTATTTGTTTGATTTTAAATTAAGTGTTGCCTTTTAAATTGTAAATTCCATGAGGGTGGAGAATTTTCTTTACTTTTTTTTTTTTCTCAGCCTCTGGAACATACTAGAGTAGTAATATAATTTATCAAATAGATAGTAAATTTTTTAAGATATGAACTATCTTATTTATTTGGATATTCTACCTTGTTTCTACTGTAGTTCTTTTTTTAAAAAGATTTATTTATTTATGTGTACAGAACTGGGGTATAGGCCAGAGGTATTGTGGGTGAGAGGATTCACCAGAGACAGAGTGGGGAACAGAACAGGCAGACTGACAAATTACAATGCTGAAGGGAGCAGCAGGCAGGTCAGGAGAGGTCTGCAATGCCATGTGGGTCAGCTCCTTGGCTGGGGATGGAACTTGTGTTGCAATGGCTTCAGAGAGCTTCATAATGCAGTGCTTTAACCTGTTGCATCACCAAGGAGAGCCCTGTAGTTCATTTTTTTTTTAAGATTTATTTATTTATGCATACAGAACTGGGGTACAGGCCAGAGGTGCAGGGGCAGCGAGAGGCTTCACCAGAGACAGAATGGGGAGCAGAGCAGGCAGATCGACAAAGTACACTGCTGAGGGGAGCAACGGGTGGGTCAGGAGAGGTCTGCCACGCCATGTGGTCTCCTCCGGGGCAGGCAGGAATCGAACTCATGCGGAAGTGGCTTTAGCTTCTCAGTGCTGTGCTTTAACCGGCTGCGTCACCAGGGAGGCCTCATTTTTTAAAAAAGATTTTCAGTAAGTACTTATTAAAAGAGTTAAATTATGCTAAATTTCAATATGTTTAAAATAAGAAAGTCCATGGGACTATGAATAATGTTATAAATTCAGGCCAATGCTTATGATTTTTATAGAAAATAATTACCCATATTAAATTAAATCTAAGACATCCGAGTATACAATACACCCTTATTTTCTGTCCTGTGAAGACAAAGAAAAAAATGCTGTCAAACTCAGCCAAGAAACTCTTATCACTTGATCATTTTATTTTATACTCATCGAAAAAGCTTTCAAAGTCTCATTTTACAAAGGTATTATTCGATATCATATTTTTACATGTATGAAAAGGAAAATAGAATTGAAATGAATTGACTAAACATTCCTAAAACTGCTGAGGCTAGCAGCAGGTGGGTCAGGAGAGGTCTGCCACACCATGTGGGTCAGCTTCCTGGCCAGGGATCAAACTCGTGCTGCAATGGCTTCTGAGAGCTTCATGATGGGGTACTTTAACTCATTGCACCACCAGGGAGAGTCTTGCACCAGCACTAGTAATTTTTTTTAACCAATCCTGATTTTCTTTTCTCTTTGATATTGTGGAATAGGTAAATTTTATTAACTATGGCAATTCACCTTTAGTGAATGCAATCAAGAAATCCTTTCATTCACATTCATCCTGATTCTTTGCACAAGATACTTTTATAGGTCATGAAAGGGAGATTATTAAAAGCTAGAAATGGTTCAAATGTTAGCAATAGAAAAAAAAGAAGTCTTTAAAATCAGATTATTTTAATCTAAGAGCTACACAGGAAAATTACTTAGATTGCATTTTTTTTTAAAAAGATTTATTTGTTTATGCATATAAAAACTGGGGCACAGGCCCAGGAAGGGAGCAGCAGGTGGGTCAGGAGAGGTCTACCTTGCCATGTGGGTCACCTCCCTTGCTAAGAATTGAACTTGTGCTGTATTGCCTGCAGGTAGCTTCACAGTGCTGTCCTTAAACCTGTTGTACCACCAGGGAGGGTCCTATATTGTATTTATTTTAAAAAGATTTATTTATTTATGCATACAGAGCTGGGGTACAGGCCAGAGGTGCAGGGGCGGTGAAAAGATTTATCAGAGACAGAGTGGGGAGCAGAACAGGCCGACTGACAAAGTACACTGCTGAACGGGGCTGTGGGTGGGTCAGGAGAGGTCTGCCGCACCATGTGGGTCACCTCTAGGACAGGGATCGAACTCATGCTGAAGTGTCTTTAACTTCTTAGAGCTGTGCTTTAACCTGCTGCGCCACCAGGAGGGCCCTAGATTGTATTTTTGATATCTCCTTAACTACTATCCAATTACTAAAGAGACTAATCATTAAAAATATTCAAACAATTCAAACTTTATATTTTTATTCAAGTAAAAGTCACACAAGAAAATTTACATTTTATTTTACGTAAGAGTTATTTTATTTTACATACAATTTACCTGTAAAAATACAACTTAATAGAATTCTGTTGTTCACAATGCTGTGCATCCATCATCTTTATCTAGGTCTGAGATAATCTCATTCCAAAAGGAAACCCTGCACCCTTTAAGCATCTCTTTCCCTGTTTCCCTTGTCCTCAGCCCCTCTTCCCCCTACTCCAGTGATTGGAAACTACAACTCCCAGCAGTACCAGGGAAAGAACTGCAAGGACCCAAGGGTGGAGCTAGCAGGAATTCTGGGACATTTGGGGGATAAATAGAGTGCGATTGCATCTCTAGCTCTCTAGCTTGGAAACAGCTCTCTGGACTGTCTGACTTGGTGTGTTCAGTCAGCCTAGCTGTAAGGTATTCCAGTTACTTTGTATCCTGCTCTCTTTCCCTAGGAAAATAGGGTTGTTTCCTATTCCTTTTCCCTTTTGTAAATAAACCCGTTATTGACACTTATGTGTGTACCTACAGTGTAACTGGATTTTTAGCGTGTGGGTGAGGCCCCACAGACAGGCGGCCAAGTCCACTCTGGGCTACCCTGTAACAATACTATGTTTAATTTTTTTTTTGTGAAACTGCTAAATTGATTTAAGTAGGGAATGCATCATTTCACATTCCCATCAGTAATGCATGAGGGTTCCAATTTCTCTATGTTCTTGCCAACATCATTAAATGTATTTTTGAAAACAGTTTTACTGCAAATGTAAAATAGAATTTAAATGTACAGAACATTTTGGAGGACATTTTGACACTGTATATTTAAAGTTGTTAATAAAGCAGAATTAAGCCAGTAGACGCTCCTGGCCATTCTGAGAACCACATGTGAACTCACAGCAAGCTTTAAGACCATTGCTCCTTTGATGATATAGAACATTCCCATTCTCTTGTAGTCCTTTAATTTTCCTATTTTTTTTTCACAGCATGTAAAACTTCCTCCCCAGCACTGTCCCCTAATTCCTCTCTGACACCCAATCTCTATCGATGAGTAATTCCTCATTCCAATCTGATATTTTCTAGAAAGACTTCCCAAGCCTACCTTAGCATGGGAAACACAGATCAACCTGGCCCTTCCACCCCCCACCTCAGTTCCTGCTATTCCAAGCCCCCGTTCATTCCTTTTGTTTTTGAAATCTAGTAGTTTTTCAATCAAGTATATGCTTTATTCAAAATCTCGTGATTTTGGTGTGATGAAAATGACATTGCAATACGTGGCAGAAAATTTGGGTTCCATTTCTTACCCTATCACCCAAGAACTTTGTTCCTTTCAGGATTTGCTACTGATTACTCGTTACATCAAGGTACTGATTTATGGCGGATACCACTCATCCCACCAGGGCCCCAAATCTGAAACACAGAGTGAGATCTGATGAGCGTGGGCATCCTTTCCAACTGAAAATAATTCTGTAATCACACATTTGAAATTTGCCAGGATGGGTAGGAACAATGGTTCCTAGAAGTTTAGCTGTAACAAATGAATAAAAAATTCCAAAGCAGAACCCTTCCTGATGGCAGAATGGGTTAAAGCACAGCACTATGAAGCTAGCCAAAGCTGCTTCAGAACGAGTTCTATCCCCAGTCAGGGGGTGACCCACATGGGCACAGTCACCTCTCCTGTCTTGTTTGCTGCTCTCCTCAGCAATGTCACTTCGTCAGTCTGCCTGTCTGCTCCCCACTCCGTCTCTGGTGAATCCTCTCACCCCCTGCACCTCTGGTCTGTAGTCCAGTTCTGTATGGATAAATAAATAAATCTTAAAAAAAAGAAAAAAGAAAATTCCCGTTTAGAATCATTATTTCATAAAAGCCCCCAAATTTGGCAGTACAGAAATCTCAGGATGAAATTCAAACCTTTAACTTAAATGCATTTCCGCTTTGTGTTTTCGCCATATTTTTCTAATTTCCAGGGAACCACTAGCTTAGTGGAGAGACATTCGAAAATGTGGGGAGCTTTTTCAACCACATCTCAACATGTGCCTCCAAACTGTTTCTCATTTCTGGGTCTCCCCAATTATTC
Source organism: Condylura cristata (assembly GCF_000260355.1). Lineage (NCBI taxonomy): Eukaryota > Metazoa > Chordata > Mammalia > Eulipotyphla > Talpidae > Condylura > Condylura cristata. The sequence continues at coordinate 2,147,001 of NW_004567138.1, forward strand.
AGTTAATTGGAACTTAAAGTTCTCACTCGGGTAGGAGGCAAACGCAGGTGCTGGAGGAGAACAAGTGTTTCTTTTTCAGCAAAAAAAAAAAAAAAAAAAAAAAAAAAAAAATCAAAAAAAAGAAAAATTAGCATCGGCAGCCACTAGAGGGCAGACCTCAGCCTGAGGACGCAGTTTTCTAGGGTGCTTTACCAGTCACGCACTGCTTCT
>NW_004567138.1:2147675-2149209 GCF_000260355.1 Condylura cristata
AGCAGGGGTGCTATGGTGATGACGCACTGGTGATTTGGTGGTGGGAATTTTATGGGGACTACAAGAGAGGAGAAAGCAAATATTGTACAAAAATTAACAATGGTGTAAAATATATAAATAAATAAATTAAAGAAAAAAGATAGACATGACATCACCCTTGGGATTTTCTTAGAATTCTTTTTTTTTTTAAAGATTTATTTATTTATTTATTTATTTATGCATACAGAACTGAGGTACAGGCCAGAGGCAGTGAGAGGATTCACCAGAGACAGAGTGGGGAGCAGATCAGGGAGATAGACTGAAATACACTGCTGAGGGGAGCAGCAGGCAGGACAGGAGAGGTCTGCTGTGCCATGTGGGTCACCTCCCTGGCAGGAGATCAAACTTGTGCTGCAGTGGCTGGCAATAGATTGATAGCATTGAGACTTAACCCCTGTGCTACCAAAGAGCCCTGAAATGTGTTTAAAAATAAGTATTGAGAATTGACTAAAAAAGAAAACAAACCTAGTAGAAAGTAAATTTTTTATAAAAACTCATTTTTATGCAACTTGCGTTGAATTAAAATACCTTGGGAATAAAATATTCAAATTCACTAGTAACCCATTGGGAAACTATTTTATCTTAAAAACATCAATATTCAATGCTGCCAAAAATATAATGAAGTGGGCATTCTTGTACTTTGCTAGTAAAGTGTAAATTAAGAAAATCTAAATATTCATCAATAGGCAAATGATGAAGCAACTTATTTTGCACTCGTTATGGAGGATTAACCCACTAAAAATTTTTATGGAAAGATAAAGTGTTCACAATTTATGTTAAATAAAAATATTGGAATAAATAAACCAAATAGTAGTAAGAAATTACTTTTAGATTGTGGGATTGTAAGTGATTTTTATTTTCATCTTTATACTTTTCTCTGCTTTCCAAATTTTCTACAATAAGCATGTTTACCATTGTAATCAAAAAAGATATCAGGAAATTCTGAGGCTATGGCATATTTCTCTGGTGGTTATACATGAATACTTGTGTACAATAGGGAAAGGACTCTAATGACACAGATATTATACCATTTCTTTTCCTCAAATCAGGGATAAGATATTTTCTCAGAATGGGTGTGTGAAACTCACATTACTATTAAATTGGATTATTTCACTATATTTAGAAAACTCCAGAGTGTGGGTTAACTAAAGTCACGTTTTTTATACTGTTATATGAAAAGACACTGTCTCTAGTCCTTTGGGAAAGCATGCAATTTGTAATGCCTATTATATTTATTAAACCCATCTCTGTTAATAAGATCTATAATTATTAAGCAGAGAGCATAATGAAGTTGGCTGATTACAAAGGAAGGAGAAGCCAAGTTCTTCAAATCCTCTCAAATTTTCCCGTGATAGTCATTGACTACGGAACCCCGACTTTAAAGAAATTTTACAGAACATTAATTGGTTTATATTGCTACGAGCTTTACATTTCTGAATTTAGACATGGATCTTTCTGAATCTCTCCAGAATTTCTAGGTGGGACTAAGCTAATG
>NW_004567138.1:2150079-2165298 GCF_000260355.1 Condylura cristata
ATATATATATACTCCTTTAAAGATATCATGTGGCCATGGCAGTCTTATATATTACAAAAGGAGTATTTAAATAAGGAAGACTTTTTGGGTTTACTTGACAATCTTTTTGATTTAGTTTAGCTGAAATGAAGTAAGTATTGTTTTATTTTATGTTCACTAATATAGACTATTACAGATGGGTCATTGTTTCTCGCTCTGCTTCCCACACTTCCTTTCCTTCTCTTTCTTTTTTTATAGCTCACATAGTTCAATGCTTTTCTTTCACCAAAGAAGAAGACACTGGGAAAGTGAAATAAATTCTGTTGTGTGTCAGTAAAAAAAGTGGGGTTATAATCCTGTCTATGCTTTACCAACTGTCTTTCCTCAGTTTAACAAATGTTCTCTAATTTGCTATGAGCTAAGTTGTGTACAAGTTACAAGGGACACATGATAATTAAGGTCCAGAGTAGGAAATGGGGCTGGGAAGATGTACATTTTCATGGGATGCTTGGGAAGGGTGTGTGACCATTCCTCAAGCACTTTGCTATTCTTTTATTAATGACTGTGTCACAATTGCCTTATTTATCCAACTGGATTAAAAAAGAAATAGCAGTGCGCTGGACTTGTATTTTACATTTCTTTTGTATTTCCACACAGCATTAAACATATTCATTATAGAAAGATGCATTAAGAGGGATGAGGGTAGACACAGACTGTTGAAAAAAAAGCACTGGAAAAAAATCCCACTTGGATGCTGTAAAAAAAGTCTGAATTCCTTCAGTACCCACCATTGGAAATAAAAATCCCAAACATCTCTGCTTAAGTCTAAGAAGGCAGCTGGAAGAAGAAGCAGCAGGTTCTAGGAGGCAGGAGTGCTGGAACCTAAATGAAATTGTGAGGTTGGGCTTGAAGGACCAAGGTCATGGGACCCTGCACCTTACCTCTGCAGAACTGTCGGCAGATGGAGCACTATTGCACTTCCATGAGGTTTTTGCTGATCATGAGTCCTTCATGGTGAGTTTATTAAGTTTTGGTGTCAATGCGTTCAGATTTGAAATGTAATCTAATGTTCTCATTGAGTGTAGTGTGAAAAGCGACACTATAGTAGCCAGAGTAAAATAAGGCCAGAGAAAACCAGCACACGAAGTCCCTCTGTGTCCTTTCTGGACCAGATCCTCACATCTGCAAAACAGCAGCATTCCAAGAAGTCAGCGGGAATGAGAAGGGTACATAAAGAGGACTCCTTTCAAATTTTACCTTGTGACTCTCCTGGTAAGTTTTACCCTGTGACACCTTCACTGATCCTTACCCTATAGAAGGAAACCCTAAGCCTTGTTCCCCTTCAGGACACCTATTGTTTTTCTCAATTAAATCTGTGCTCTGTGAATTGCAATCTTTGTCTGTTCCAGAATAAAGATATTTTAAGGAAGTCAGGATGGCCAAGTGGTCTAAGGTGCTGCGCTCAGAATAAAGATATTTTGGCTCGCTGTTAACCTTGCTGTTCTCTTAGTGAATGTTAACAAGAAGAAAGCAAAGGGCCTTCCCTCGTGGTGGAACAGGTTAAAGAGCAGCATAACGACGTTAGTGACAGCTGCTTCAGCATGAGTTCAATTCCCGCCCAGGGAGGTGACTCAGATGGTGCAGCAGACCTCTCCTGACCCACCAGCTGCTCCCCTCAGCAGTGTCCTTTGTCGATCTGCCTGTTCTGCTTTTCACTGTCTCTGGGTGAATCCTCTCACTACTCCTGCACTTTTGGCCTGTACCCCAGTTCTGTATACATAAATAAATAAATCTTAAAAAAAAAAAGCAAGCAAAAAGCTCTTACCTTCTGTTAATTCTTTTTATTTTGAAATTAATCAAACTGTGTGCAGACCCTGTAAATTTCTTATTTCTTTATGTAGAACATATATAGAATAGTGCATTTCATGCATCTCTTTTCAAAAACTGGGAAAAAATCACTTTGGAATAAATTACATTTCACATCTTGATGCTCGAGCCATTAGCTTTAGCTACTATTATTTTTTTTTAAGATTATTTACTTATGCCTACAGAACTGGGGTACAGGCCAGAGGTGCAGGGGCAGAGTGGGGAGCAGAACAGGCAGATAGACCAAGAACACTGCTGAGGGGAGCTGCGGCTGAGACAGGAGAGGTCTGCCAGCCACCTCCAGTGCGGGATGGAACTTGCATGGAAGCAGTCACGTTAGCTTGGCAGTGCTGTGCTTTAACCCACTGTGCCACCAGGGAGAGCCAGCTACTATTAAATTTGACCCCAAAAGTGAACATCTTAAAATTCCTCCAGAGTAAATAACCCACTCTCTGTGAATTCCTTGAACAAGATTTCACCTTGCTAAGCTTCACAGTTTGAATATAACAGCACACAACGCACTGCTATTTTTATCTGACTAATTCTTTAATTGACAAATATGCTCCAGGAGAGGCACTCCACAGGGAGTGGGCTGAATTTAGGTTCCTATTTGTGGAGATAGGCATAAGAGAAGGGGGTGACATGACCGTGAAGTCCAAGCTACTATAATATAGTGTGAATCTATATTATATACAGATATGTGGATATCTACTCATCAAAGCAAAGGTGAAAACCCCAAACCATGATCCTTCCTCAGGACACCTATTGTTTTTCTAACCTGAATCTGTGCTGTGTGAATTGCAATTTTCTGCTCGTATTATTTCGAGAAAAACAACTGGAAGTTCAGTGCTGTCACTGTGTTGTTTATGACTGTCTCTAGGCTTGAACCCCACCTTTGAGTGGGGTTCATGTTGTGAGTCTGTGATCCTGCAAACCTCCCGATGGGCTGGTTGCCGTAGGTGCTGCCCATCCGGCACCAGTGGGGGGTGGTGAGGATGAGGAAGGAAGTGTGGCAGTGTCACCTTAGCTACGACTTCAGCAGCAGCAGTTGCTTCCCAAAGCAGCACCAGATTCCAGAAAGCCTGGAACTGGCTTATTTTCCAAACTTGGGACAACTAACCTTATCTTATATGTGGCTTCGATCAACATGTTTCAGGGTAGCCCAGAGTGGACTGAGCTGCCTGTCTGTGGGGCCTCACCCACGCGCTCACAATTCGGTTATACTGCAGGTACACACAAAAGGGTCAATAATGGGTTTATTTACAAAAGGAGAAAGGAATAGGAAACAACCCAGGGAAAGAGAGTGGAATACAATGTAACTGGAATACCTTATGGCTAGGCTGACTGAACATACCAAGTCACACGGTCCGGAGAGCTGTTTCCCCGAGCATGAGAGCGAGAGATGCAATCACGCCCTATTTATCCCCCAAATGTCCCAGAATTCCTGCTAGCTCCGCCCTTGGGTCCTCACAGTTCTCTCCCTGGTACTGCTGGGAGTTGTAGTTTCCAATCACTGGAGTAGGGGGTGGAGTCCAGAAAGCCAGAGTAGGGGGTGGATTCCATAAGACTCCGCAGAGTTCCTTTAGGACATCCTTCCCCTTAACAAACAGAAACCTCTCGCCTTCCTTACTGGTTTAGAACTTCACTCTCTGGGGAGCTTCTCCCAAATTTGGAGGTACTGGCATCATCTAAAGGACTGTGCCTCTTCAGTGGTCTGAACTCCAGTCTGTAGAACTCATTCCCCAGCTTTTTTTTTCTTTTAATATAAAGTTTATTTTTACATCATTTTGTGACTTTTCCCATTTCACTTGTAATCCCTGTGTGTTTCCATCACCAAATCAATTACCCATGTGCCGTCACCATAGTCCAGTGCACTTTCCTTCCCCCACCCCATTTTTGATCCCATCCCCCACTCCACCCCTGTAAAATGTCTCTGGTATATAGTTGTTCATTATTATTATTCCCCCTCCTCCCTCTCCTTTATGCTCCTGCTATGAGTGAAACCATCTGGTATTTTTCTTTTTCTTTCTGGCTTATTTCACTAAGCATGACCACTTCGAGCTCCATCCATGTTGCTGCAAAAGGCATGAGCTTATTCTTTTTGATTGCTGAGTAATATTCCATTGTGTATATGTACCACATCTTTTTAATTCAGTCATCTACTTTTGGGCATTTGGGTTGATTCCATGTTTTTCCTATTGTAAATAAAGTATCAATAAACATGGGGGTGCAGGTGTCTTTTTGAATAAGTGTTTGTGTCTTTTGGGTAGATACCTAGGGGCAGGATTGTGTTCCACAGCTTTTAACTCTTTCTGACCTTGTGCTCAGTCCCCTCTTCAGTCTTAGGGGTGTGATTGCCCCTCTGGATGCATGTCTGTGATGCCGTCTCCTTTGTTGTCTTTCCCATTCTCCAATTTCTGACTGGCTACTCTTTGTGTGTATTTTCCATTAAAATATGTGGTGTGTCCACCATCACTGTACGTGGGAATGGGTTGTGGGAATTTCAAGGGGGAACCATGCATTGTACAAAAATGAAGGATGATATAATGAATATATTAAAAAAATTTTATATTAAAAACCAAATAAATAAAATGTGGCATAAATTTATCTTTATTCTTCACCTTGACAGACACTGAATCTTGTTGATAGGTTCACATTATACATATCAGTTTTTTTTTGTCAAATGCATATTTTGTGAATAAATTCTCCTAAGCTATGACTCACCTTTTCATCATCTTCTTGGCATTTTGAAGAGAACAAATTTTAATTTTGATTATTTTATTGATTTTCTTTTTATAGTTTGTACCTTTGTGTGTCTTATTTAAGAAATCTTTACCAAACCCACGGTTACTAAATCCTCCTATCTATTCTTTTAGGTGTTTTATAGTTTGTGCTTACATTTATTCCAAGGATGCATTTGAGCTCACTTTTGTGTCGATTGTGAATGAAGATAGAAGTTCTTTTTTTCTCTTTAAAAATGACTATCCAATCATTTTTAGCAGAATCATAAGGTTTTATCAGAATCACTTTTTGAAAAAAAATCTTTACTCCATTGAATTGCCTTAGTATCTTTGTTTAAAAATATTGACCATACATTTGTGGGTTTATTTCTAGAGGCTCTTTTCTCTCCCATTGATTTCTATGTCTATTTTTTATTCTAATACCAAACTATCTTGATTGCTTTAACTTAACAGCATATCTCAAAATCAGGTAAAATGTTCTACAACTTCTTTTTAAAATTGCTTTGACTACACTAGTCTTTTTGCTTTTCCATGTAAATTTTAGAATTAGTTTTATCAAGTTTAATAAAAAGCTTATTGAGATTTTATTGGGATTGCACTCAGTCTATAGATTCATTTGGGGTTACAGCAATAAACATTTTGATATTTTGTTACATTAAAATACACTGGTTGCCTTACAGTTTGTATGGCTTTCACCGATGCATGATTTTGTAATATCATGCATTGGTCACTTGGAAAATGTTGGCTCACTGAGTCATGCAGTTCTTCTAAATGTTTATGCATTTTGTTATAGAATTTATTTAAAAGCCTATTCATTAGTATCCTCAGATAAGTCCTTAAATATTGTGAAGCTGTCAAGGTCACCATGCTCTTTGAAAATTCTAAGTTTTGCTGGAAAGCTCAATTTTTTCCACAGGCAACTAGCACTTTCTTTTTTTTTTTTTAAATTTTATTTATGCATACAGAATGGGGTACAGGCCAGAGGTGCATGAGAGAGAGAGAGAGGGTTCACCAGAGACAGAGTGGGGAGCAGAACAGGTAGAAGTTCTGAAACACACTGCTGAGGGGAGCAGCGGGTGGGTCAGGAGAGGTCTGCTGCACCATGGGAGTCAGCTCCCTGTCTGGGAATTGAACTTGTGATGCAGAGGCTGCGGTAGCTTCATAGTGCTATGCTTTAACCCATTGCACCACCAGCGAGCGCCCCACAACTAGCATTCTCAGTTGTTGCCCTTGAAGTGATGGGATCTTTTGGTTCTTTAGCAAATCTCTAGCATTTAATCCAGTTGGAACAATCCCAGATCATCTCTCGATCATTCATTCAAAGAAAAATGGTGTAGATCAAGCAAATCTTGGAGTAATGTCATTTCATTAGATCAAGGACTTCTGACTGGGGTGGCTGTGGGGAGACTGCATGGAGACTGCACATGCTCCCCACATCTGTGTGGGTTTTCTCTGGGGACTTCACCTTCCTCCCGCGTCCCTACGAAATTCATGTGAGGTTCACTGGTGTGTGTCAGGTCTCCCTGTCTGAGCGAGTGGGGTATGGGAGGCCCCAAGTGGGAAGTCCACCTGTCAGGGACTTGGGGTCCTGCTGTACACACAGTGTGGCCAGGATAGGCTCTGAGCATCCCGACCTTGAAGTGACATTAACGAGTTGGGAAATGAGTAAATGCAGATGATTGTGTAGTATTAGAAGTATTTGGGGGTCTTAGAAATTTGGCGATGTTTTTGTAACCAGCAATACACTGAAGAACTTAAATCTTTTCTACCAGTCTGTGATAATGTGATAACATGGGCTTCGTTATACATTATTTCGTTTAATGTTACAATTTTGAAGAACCAGTTGACAATGTTAAATGAAAACTTACTGGACTACAAATGGCAAAAAACAAACAAACAAATAAACAAACAAAAAAAAACCCCAAAAAACAAGACCAAAGAAAAAAGTCTAGCTTAGGTCATAACAGGGGCTTTTCCTTGTGACACCCATTGTCATATATGTGCTATTTGAGCTTCTCATTCTAATATGTAAAATATTAAAAAGTGTATCCAAGCGTTGAGGTTTACTACAAAAGAAAACTTTTACTGCTTCATCAAGGACACTGATAAATGGTCCTCCCTGTACCCCTTTTCTGGCTAGTGTGTTGTGACAAATACAGCAAGTACTAACATAGTTTTGTATCACTGCCTTGACTTGTGTTAAGGTGCCTGGTGTTGTAATCACTATAGCTTTTGTCTGATCATCACCAACGTTAACATAGTAGAAAAGGCACATAACATCCTTGTATTGGTATAAAAATCATTTTTACCCCACTTCTCCCTGCATCCCCCCAATAAGTTTCCAAGAATCTCCCCTTTCCTCTAGAGTTCCATGGACCACAGTTTAAGGACCTTAGATTTTTTGTAAAGGTTTATTTATTTGTGCTTACAGACTGGGGTATAGGCCAGAGGTATGGGGGTAAGAGGATTCACCAGAGACAAGGTGGTGACTGAAATACACTGCTGACAGAAGCAGCAGGCAGGTTAGGAGAGGTCTGCTGTGCCATGTGGGTCACCTCCCTGGCTGGGGATTGAACTTGTGCTGCAGTGGCTTTGGAGGGCTTCATAATATGGTGCTTTAACCAGTTGTGCCACCAGGGAGGGCCCAAGAACCATAGTTTTAAGGTTATAAAGCAGCATTTGGCAAAACCTGGAGACATCTCTGTGGACAGAGTGAGGCCTGTACTGAGCTCTGGTAGAGCCACAAGGAGCGGGGAGTTGGCTGTCTATGCAATGGGTAGAGCAGGGGCAGAGACCCAAGTAGCAACAGCAGAATTCTCCTTCTTAAGTTTGGCCAATCACAAGGTACAATGAGGGCAGGGGTCACAGCTGAGAGGGTGGGAGATACTGAGGGCCTTCTATGCATGAGAAGAGTGGACACTATAGGTTTCATAACATGGGAGCACGTGACAGGAGTCATCTGCTGGTTCTAGTGCTTGGCAGCCATAGAGGTTTGCCCTGGAGAGAGGGAGCTCAATTAAAAATCTGTGTCTTGTCAAGGTAAGAGATGATTTAATAGAACAGATGGTCAACTAATTGAATGCTTAAGCCCCATCCCCCTTAATTCACTCAGAATATTCTATTATATTTGCTCAGGGGATGCAACCATCTATCACCTTTAATTCATGGGTGCAGTCTTGGATAATAAAAAAGAAAAGCAGCTTAGTGATCAGACTTCATGTTTCTTATATCTGGGTCTTTTCAAACCTGCAAATGGAAATTGCTGTTTTTCCTGTTCAGTTTAGTCATGTTCCCATAATAATTAGGAAATGGAAGGCAGAGAGGGAGTTTATAATGCTTAATTGTGTATTGCAAGAGCATTTTGGGATGGCATTTTAGAGGTTTGAGGTCACATAGATAATTTTTCTTTTTAGCTGTGATATGTTTTTGTGTCTTGCTCAGACATAAGCTTGTGTTCAGATGTGTATTTTCACATTGCCTGTACTGTATGTTAAGCCAAATCTCTACTAACTCTTGTCTGGATTTCACCAATGACTCCTTGCTAGTCTTGTTTGAACTCTTAACCTGCTACAATCCATTTTATACTCAATACCCAGAGTGACCTTTTAAGAATATAAGTCGGATTGTATCATTTGCCTGTTTAGAATCATGCAATGACTTCTGTTTCATATAGAAAAAAGCCAAACTCCTTAGCTACATACCTGACCTCCTCCCTGATAGAAGTCTGACCACTTCTATCACACTCTGCAAATTTTACAAATTTTGCAAATTTTCATCACCGTGGGCCTCCCTGGTGGTGCAAGGGATTAAGGTGCAGCATTATGAAGCTCTTCACAGCCACTGTTTGATCCCCGGCCAGGGAGATAACCCACCTGGCACAGCAGACCTCTCCTGTCTCACCTGCTGCTCCCTTAACAGTGTATTTCAGTAGGTCTGTCCTTTCTGCTCCCTACTCTGTCCCTCTAACTGCCACCCCCATCTCTGGCTTATACCCCAGTTCTTGCATGCATGAATAAATAAATAAATCTTTTTTAAAAAGAATTAGAAATGACAGATTAAATATGAGTAAGAAATAAGGATATCAAGCATGATGTTAGGAAGTTATTGAAATTAATAACTCAAAAGATGTGCTTAACAGAAATTATATACAACTAAAGAAAGACATAACAAAGTAGTAAAGAAATTATTTACTCAGAAAGGATGTCTCAGATAATTGAAAATAAAAACAAAGCATTAAGAGAATAGAATGCTTAGGTCAAACCATTAGTGCTATGAATATTGGACCAATTTTGATCCATAATATTATAGTTTCATATGAGTCAACTTACTATATCCAGTAAACATTCAAGAAAGAGGGCATGAGGGAAGGACAATGTAGGAAAAGATAAGTGACTGGGAGCTTTCAAGAAACAAGATCATATCAATCCTCGGATCCAAAAACACAATAAGCAAAAAAGATAAACAGTGACACCTAAACAACTTATATTGAAACTACAAAACACTGGAAGATCTCAAGGCAACCAAAAAGAAAGATAAATCACTTATAAATGAATTTGTTTCACAGTGGAGATCTCAAGCCGTTGTCAATAATGAGGGCGAGGTAAGATATTTTCATATAAAAGTCGAGCTTTCTGTTAACAGTGGCCAGTGAAGGACTTCTAAAGAATTTATTTCATGGTTAAAAGAAAATGATTTGAGAAGAGAGATTTGACGTATAAGAAAGAAAAATGACCAAAGGAAAGGCCAAATACATCTAACAGCAAATACATGGATCAATTACTGAATTTGTGGGATTAAAAATAATAGAACAAAAATGATGGAGGACAGAAGCATATGAGTTGGAAACTATGTCATCAGAGTTCAAGTAGTCTAGTGCCTTGTACTATTATCAACAAGTTATAGTTATTGATTAACCTCAGGTTTAAATTTCACTATGGAGGGCAGAATTTCAGGGGTGATAGTTAAATAGAACGTCTCTTCCAAACTATTATAGTAGAAGAAATTAGAGTCACGAGAAGTAATTTAATCAGTCCAACGGCAATAAGGAGCCAGGAGGAAAATAACCGAATTAACAGAATAAAAAATAGTAAAAATAAATCTGAATTCAGCAATCATGATAATTGCTAATGGACTAATCTTGCTTACACAAAAGACATACATTTAAAGACATGGGGCGGGGGAGAATCTAGCTATAAGCAACCCCACGAGTCATATCTGCTCCATTAAGGACACAGAAAGATTGAATATACTAGATCAAAAAAGATACGATAGGGCCCTCCTTGGTGAAGCAACAGGTTAGGATGCAGCACTGCAAGCTGTCCGCAGCCGCTTTAGTGGGAGTTCGATTCGCCCCTCCACATGGAGCGGCAGACCTCTCCTGTCTCACCTGCTGCTCCCCTCAGCAGTGAACTTAGTAGATTTGCCTGTTCTGCTCCCTGCTCTGTCTCTGGTGAATCCTCTCACTGCCCCTGCACCTCTGGCCTGTACCCCAGTTCTGTATGCATAAATAAATAAATCTTAAAAGAACACAAGCAAAAAAGATACTATAGAAGTATCATACAAAGAAAGCTGATATATTAGTATCAATCAAATTGACTTAAAAAGAAAGGACAGAAAAGCAGTATTTGGAAGAAGAGGACATGCTAGAATTTTCTTTAAGGTAGAAAAGTCTGAACTTGTATGTTCCTAATATAAGTCTAAGGGTATATAAAGGATAAATAGAATTACAAGGAACAAGTAGGTAAATTCATAATCTAAGTGGGGAAATTTTAATACATTATTCTTAACTGATAGGAGAAAAGCATAATATTGATTATTAGCTTGGAGTTTTTCAATGCCAGGTGAATTTTTATTTTTATTTATTGTTTTGCTATTGGTCAGGGTTTTCTTTTTAATTTACTTTTGCATAGAAGAACTAGAGTGTAGGCCAGAGGTGTGTGGGTGAGAGGATTCACCAGAGACAGAGTGGGGAGCAAGATAGGGGGATTTACTGAAATACACTGCTGAGGGGAGCAGAGGGTGAGACAGGAGAGGGCTGCTGTGCCATGTGGGTCAGCTCCCTGGCCTGAGCTCAGTCCATAGGGGAGATAATGCTGAGACTTAACTCATAGGCCACCAGGGAGACTCTGGTCAGGGACTACTTCTTTCCAAAATCCTGTTAGAAATTCAAAATTATTCAGAAAGTACATGGCCTTCTTTTAACCAGCTAGAGATAAGAGTTATGGTTGACAAACAAGAGAATTTACCAGTACATTTTTGAACTGTAACTATTTTTACTTTTGGAGAAAAAGAAGAATAAAATATAAAAATCATATAATCCGGAGGACACAAGTACGTAAACAAATTATTATGAAATGTGGCAAATGTTGTAATCAAGGTACAAAGCACCATGGGAACACAATGGCAGGAGCCACTTTCTGGGCATAAGGAAGTCAGGGAAAGTTCTTAAAAGAGATTGACAGTTGATATGAGTCATGGAGGATGAGGAATTTTCTAGGTAAAGAGCAGAGAGAAAGGCATAGCAGGCACATGGAACAGCATTCCAAATGCCAAATATGTGTAGCACATGCATGGCAATTAAGCAGCATTAGAAAATATCTTTCCACTCCCACTGACCCATAAACCCAGGGTTTGAGCTCTAAGAAACTCCCCACCGTGGTATTCCTTTGAATGTCTTGAAACCATTTAGAAAGCAGCAGAATTATCTCGCCTCTAGAAAAATCTTACATAGACTCCCCAAGGTACATAGCACCTCTCTGGGTGGAGAAGGCAAAGGGAAGTTTTTTTGGGTTCTTGAAGTTTTTGTCTCTCTGTGGATGGAGGGCTGATTTTAGCACCTCAATATTTAGGAAAAAAACTCATAAGCGGTTGTCTTTTACTCTTTTTTTTAAAAACTGGATGGGAACACTTTCCCATCTTGCAAGATGGCAGGCAAAAACGCCGAGAAGTGGGTTACTGAAGAGAAGAAGAATGAAGCAGATGCTGATGGCGAAAAGAAGTACAATTTCTGGAATGGGACATCAACAAATGTCATTTTTATAACAGCAACAACATAATATTAATACAGGAAGAATAACCCCAAGGCCAAAATGCCTAAGAAGGGGAGCTTCACTGCAGCTGAAAAACCCTGTCAGAAGAGTTGGCAGCCGGTCCACAAAGACCATGGACAAGAGTATTTAGCAGCTAAACCCAGGATAGAAAAGAAGATTCTTGCTACTGCCACAAGAGCAGTTGGTGGTGACAAGGGTGGCAGCTCCCGAGTTGCTAAAATGTCTTTAGACTTTGCAAAATGTGTAGAAACTGTTCCACAAAGGCTGTTGAGCTGCAACAAAAACCATTCAGCCAGATGTGAGAAAACAGCGAGCTAACCTCACTCCTGAGCCCTTCTGATTGTTCTTGCTGGGAGCCACAGAGGGTAATTTTTCTGAAGCAACTGGCTTCTTTTGACTGGACCTCTGCCCTCAACTGAGTTCCTTTGTGGGGAATACACCAGAAAATTGCTGTCAGTGGTGTGAAATCCCAGAACATCTCACTGATGCTGATTTCAAGAGGAAGCCACATAAGCCCAGGATGGGGCGATTGTCAACAGAGGAGCGATCCAAGATGGCAGCAGAGCACGTTTAATCAGAAAACTGTGGACTCACCGAAAATCAAAGTTAATCCGCAGCTCAGGGCTATCTCCATTTCGTCTTCACTCTCACCAATGGAATTTATCTTCACAAGTTGGCGTTCTTAGTTTCTTTTAAAGAATAAAATTAAACAGCTGATACATTTAAAACAAACCAAAAGCAAAATAACAAACCAGATGGGAGCTGTGGTGGCCATGGAAACAGACCACTTGGGACCAGGCTCAGAGATGGCTCATGGGGACAGTGGGGCTTCCCTACAGCACTTCCATGAGTGACACCAAAGGCTGTTCCCCTCTGCAAGCCTGTGCCGCCTAAGATGGGGACTCCCCGGATGGACAACTTTGGTCTGTGAACCTGACTAAGATGTCCTGAGAACAGGGCTGCAGCCCAATCTGCTGCCTACCCAACCTCCTCACTACTTCCTTCCCATCCTTCTGAGCTCTCCACACCTCCTTCAGCTTCCTCCCTTTTCCTTCTCATGGCATTTCCCTTGACAACCTCTTGCATGTCTAATCCGGTCTTGGCATCTGAACCCGAACTAACACAGGAACCTATGGAAGTGAAACAAGAGACATGCATTAGTCTTCAATTTGCACATTTCCAGATTCCTTAAAGATTTGTAAAGTGCACTGTACCAATGTACAGTTCCAAAAAACCCAACAGAGAGGAGGCGAGGATTGAGAGAGGAGAGGATTGAGAGAAGAGGAGAGGATTGAGGGAAGAGGAGAAGATTGAGAGAGGAAGTCCGACTCTCTCTCTTGTATTCTTAAAGCTTGCAAATTGGTCAGGGGCAGAATCCAAAATCTAAAAATGGGCAGACTGAAACAACTTGAATAGATATTTAAACAGCCAAAGTAGAAATGAAGATTAGTTAATGGAGGCTGTTTTTCCACCCACACAACCTGGCAGATGATTGCTGTACAGTCTTTGTCGCAAAAAATACTACAGAAATATGGTTCTTTGAAAACATCTTCTGTCCCTGTATAAATGACATAGGATCCGGAGGCATTTCTGCAAATAATATGTTTTCCTCTGCCAGTGTATAAATAACTTTGGAGTATTGAGATCAGGAGGAAGTTGCCAAGGCTATCGCTTGGCTGACAAGAGAAACAGCTGATTAGGAGCCTGTGCTGCTATTTGCTGTTACTCCTGATTTTTTTTAAATGATTTATTTATTTATGCATACAGAACTGGGGTACAGGCCAGAGGTGCAGGGGCAGTGAGAGGATTCACCAGAGACAGAGTGGGGAGCAGAACAGGCAGATCCATGAAGTATACTGATGAGGGGAGCAGCAGGCAGGTCAGGAGAGGTCTGCTGGGCACACCATGTGGGTCACTGCTGGGGTGGGGATTGAACTTGTGCTGAAGTGGCTTTAGCTTCATAGTGTTGTGCTTTACCAACTGTGCCACCAGGGAGGGCCCACTCCTGAAATTTAATGACACTGGGCCATTGCTGTCTTCTTTCATGACCAGATAGGAGGGCAGATTCTACTATGTCTGACTACATGAAAAAATCCAGAATGGTGCTTTCCCAATCTACTAGTCCTTGAGGTGAGGTTTACTGAACAGGAAGAGATTTTACCTTTTAAAATGATGACCCCCCTCCCAAATCTCCAACTTTGCTATTATTCATGTGATCCTCCTAGGTTGAAACAAAGATAGTTCCGTTTTTGTCTTTCAACTGTCTGGAAAACTTATAAATGGGGAGGTGGATTTGCAGAATAGGAAAACTGGTGTTCTAGTGTATCTTGAGGAATTGCATCATGAATTATCTTGATCCTTGAGATGCTCACAGTGGTCCTGAACTCTGCCATTCCTTTTCTTATACTTTAAATCATATAAGTCTTACTTTGTACAATCACTGTGCACTGGGGATAGCAATGAATATAACTGGCAAGGCCCCTCCTCTGAAGAAGCACGTGCTCTTTGTGGGAAGGATTGGTACTAAATATATGTTATACAACACAATGGAAATTTGAGTGATCAGAGAAAGTGGCTATTTAAGTACAGTGGTCATGGGTGTCCTCTTTGAGATATTAACATGGAGAAGACTATGGAAAATAAAGAACACCAAGTACATACTTAGGTGGGAATGAAATTGGCCTGTTCAAAGAATAGAGAGATTGATGACCTGGATCATAGCAGATCATAGCAGAGCATAGCAGATCATAGGATGTAGTAGGAGATGAGTTGTTTGAAAGGCTAGGCCTAATCTGTGGACCCTTACATGCCCAGTGTGGTTAGGAGTTTGGGCTTATTTTAAACCAGGATGGGAGGAGTTGAGAGTGTTTATTAGAGTTGCTGGTTTTGTTTGTTTCTATTTATTTTTTGACACAGATACTTTAAATGTTGGATAATTATGTCAAAGATCTGGTACTTAGAATTTTGTAATCTTCAAATGCTACTTGTTATGATCCTTCCTCGTAGAATGTAAATCTTTGTGTGAATCTTTTTTCTTTAAGATCTATTTATTTATGCATGCAGAACTGGGGTATAGGGAGAGAGTGTGTGTGCAAAAAGATTCAACAGAGACAGAGTGGGGAACAGAGCAGACAGATTGATGAGGTACACTGCTGAGGGGAGCAGTGGGTGAGATGAGAGAAGTCTGCTACCTCTGTAGGACACCTCCCTGGCTGGGGATAAAATTTGTGCTGAAGCAGCTGTGGCTAGCTTTGTAGTGCTGTGCTCTAACCTGTTGCACCACCAGAAAGGGCCCGAATCTTTTTGTTTTCAAAGTCTGCCACTTTATCTAGCACTGAGAATATTTAATAAATTAAAGTGCTATTGAATAAAGAGAAAAAAAGGTTATGGCACAAACCACTGCAAAATACTGATAATAGGCAGGGAATGAAAGCTAAAGGGAAGAAAGGAGCCAAGTAAAAAGCTCTTGTGTTATGACAAATCCCTGGTGAAGAGAGGATTATTTGGCTATGAATTTTTTTTAAAAAAAGATTTATTCATACAGAACTGGGGTACAGGCCAGAGATGCGGAGGGTGAGAGGCTT
>NW_004567138.1:2165818-2167157 GCF_000260355.1 Condylura cristata
GGTTAAAGCACAACACTATGAAGCTACCGCAGCCACTGCAGCATGAGTTCAATTCCCAGCCAGGGAGCTGACCCACATGATGTGGCAGGCCTCTCCTGACCCACCCACTGCTCCCCTCAGCAGTGTATTTCACTCAATTTGTCTGTTCTGGTCCCCACTCTGTATGCATAAATAAATAAATCTTAAAAAAAAATTAAAGTGCAGATGCTTTTCCAGTTTCCATCGTCAGAATCAGGTGTGAGTCATAATACTCATTTGTGAATTAAGCCATGAGGTCCTGGGAATCGTAAGAAAGTCTCCAGTGTCTCCAATGTCAGAGATGGCAGTGATCCAATCTGGGGTAGCAGGGCTAAAGACTTAAGGGGCATCTTGTCCCTTCTTTGTGACTACATTTCCTAGCTGCCACCCTACAAACTGTCTCTTTAGCCTTCTTCAAAATTCTGTGAACCTCCCTATGTCCTTTCAATAAATTCATTTTTTGCTTTAATCAGACAGAGACAGTTTGTTGTCTTTATAACTAAGAATGTTGAATAATCCAGAATTTGGAAGAGAGTGGTTGAAGCCATAAGCCTGGCAGTGGAAAGTATGTGGAGATATGAAAATGTTATCTCTTTTGGTTGAAATTGAAAGGCAATGAACATAAGGTGAAGCAGTTAACCAAATTCTCACCTGTGTGCACCTAGGCTGGACTGCCATTGAAGGCAAAGCTCCAGGACACTAAGATATCAATGCTACTAAGTAATACAGTTACAGACAATTCAAGGACTGTAGGATGAGATGTTTTCCTCTAATAATAACTGATAGCTTCAATCAAAGAAAGACATATTCCAATTCCTAAATTCTCAGTGCAACATACATGCTGAACATGATGACTTTGTTACAAGAATTTATTACTTGTTACTCATGTGTGCAGAAAGAAAAATTTCAAATATACAGTTAAACTCTGAAAATTACTGAATTAAAAATAATTGAATTAAAATCCTTAGCTAGTCTCCTGAGAGAAGTCTGAACATTGATTGGGGGATGATGGACCTGGAGAATTTGAGCAATATTTAGATGATTCATGTAGGCTATAGACAGTCATGCTGTACTTGAGAAGACCCAATTACAAATTCAAAACCAGAATGCTAGCATGTGTAATTGTGGAACACAAGAACTTCCTTAAATGGTGAAGCTATGGACCCTTAAATCCAAACCTTTCTATGAGCAAAACAGTATAAGTGGCAGGTCAGAATTCTTACCTGTTAAATCTTACCAGTTTAATAATAAAATCAAATTAAAAACATTTAAGAATGGTATTCTCACTAGTGTTAAATCTAAACCTGCCTGTTCATCCTTA
>NW_004567138.1:2167557-2203143 GCF_000260355.1 Condylura cristata
CCATTTATGTACTTTTTAAGAGGGCTCAAAAATTTCCTTATTCTTGATAGTGGTCTTGCATGTTTTTTGGTACATTATTCTTTGACATCTAGCATTTTTGATGCGCTAATAAGTAAAATTTAAAAAAAATTCACTATTTGGTGGCTAGTATTTATAAATTTGACTGTACATATTAATTTTGTATCAAACAAACTTGCTAGTATAATTGTAGTTTTTTTGCAGATTATTTCTAATTTTCTAGACATAAATTTCGTTGTTTTGAAATAACAATTTTCTCTGATAATTCTTATACTTTCTCATATTATGTCAGTCTTAACTACCATATTAAAAAAGTGTTTTCAGAAATCTTTGCCTTGTTTTTTCCTTTGAAAAGAATTCTTCCGTATTTGATATTGTTTTTATCATTAATTACAAGGTTTTCTTTTTCCACCTTAATTATTCAAATGATATCTATATTTAAATGTAACAAACATTACCAGACTGCTTTCCCCAAAGCTGAAACAATTCCTGTTTCTTATGGGTGGAAAATAATATCTTATTGGTACTTTAATTTGCACTTTCTTGACAGTGAGTTAGATCTTTCTATATGTTGTTGACTATTTGAATTTGCTCTTATATTAATGATTTCTTTATATTTCCCCCTGCTATTTCTTTCTTTCAGTTGGAAAGAGATTTTAACTTTCATGTATTCTGTATTACAAATATTTCCCCACTTCTATTATTTGTTATTGTTTTTTTAACTAAAAATATTTAAAAATTTATATATGGTGTCTATTTTTTCTTTTTAAAAATGTTCTTATGTCATTTTTAGCTTTGTAAAATATTTGATTTCTCCCCTCATAATTCTAATCAAGTGTAGTCCTCAAAATTCTCCCACCACATCACCTCTGAACCATCACCATAGTCTCTTGTACTCTTTCCTCCTCTATTTTGACTCCTCCTCTTCCTCCTTTTCCTCTGCTTTATTTCTCAGATCTATGGTCATATTGCAAGTTCTGCCTTTTTCCTGACCCTATATTCCACCCATAAGTGAAACGATACAATATCTATTTTTTACTTTGTGTTTCTATTTTCTGTCTTGTCCACATTTTATTTCTTGTATTTTCATGTAAATTAAAAAAGTTTTACATTTAAGTTTTTTAATCTATCAGGAATTTGCTTTTATATGCTGCATAAGATAGAGTCCAATTTTATTTTTCTTGTAGCTGGGTAGCTATTTTTATCACTACCATTTATTAAATAACTCACTCCTAACCCACTTAAATGGAATGCCATTTTTATAATTTATAATTGGATTTAATATTTGAGTTGCCTGTGCTGTTGCATTTTTATTGCTATTTAAAAAATTCTATACCAATAAAGTTTATTTTACCAGAACAGATTATGGTGTATTCTAATAAGTCAAAGCATGTCTCTGCCCCCTTCACTATCTTACTTTTAATTCTTAGGTTCTTACCCATTGGTGTAAACTCTAAGATCCTATAGTTATACTTATTCTCCTTCTTTCATTTTTTTTTCCAAGAAAGAACTCTGTTCTTTTTTCCTCTATAATTTTGCTAAATTTATATTTTAAATTTAGGATGGTACTTTTATGACATTAAATCTGTCATATCAAAGTTATGGTTTATCTTTTTGTACATATTTTAGTATATTCTCTGTTAAGATTCTTATCATTTCATACAGTCTGCTTTTCTTGTTAAATTTACTCTTAAGCTTTTTTATTTATTTTATGAATGAAATTATATCTTTCATATCCATGTTTTGATTAAAATCTAAGTTAGGGAAAAGGTGTACTTGTACACATTTCTTTTATCCAGTCACATTTTCTACTTATTAAGACCCATAACTTTTAGTAATGAGTTTTTTTTTTGATTTTCTACTTCTACCTTTCCTCTCCCCCAGCCAATATTTATACCAGTTATGTGATTTTCTAATCTAATTTCAATTCTAGAATTTACAGGACAATGTTAAATAAAAACGGCAATGGTGACACAGCAGTTTAATTTCTGATTTTAATAGAATGCTTTTAGATTCTTATTGCTTAGGAGAGTATTTAGTTATATTTTTTGTTAATTGGACTTTATTATATTTAAGTTAGTTCCATCTATTTCTATCTCATTTTGACTTATTATCAAGGTTAAGCAATAAATTTCATCACAAGACATTTAAGCATCTGCTTTTTTCCTCTTTAATTTGCTCACATAATACATTATGTTAATAGACTTCCTGATTTCATTTATACTCTGTAGAGTAGGTCACATTTCATTATTTTTAGTTTTTTTTTTTTTAAGATGTATTTATTTGTGCATACAGAACTGGGATACAGGCCAGAGGTGCAGGGGCGGTGAGAGGATTCACCAGAGACAGAGTGGGGAGAAGAATAGGCAAATCGACAAAGTACACTGCTGAGGGGAGCAGCGGGCGGTTCAGGAGAGGTCTGCTGTGCCATGTGGGTCACCTCTTGGACAGGGATCGAACTCATGCAGAAGTGGCTTAAGCTTTCTCACCCTCCGCATCTCTGGCCTGTACCCCATTTCTGTACGAATAAATAAATAAATCTTTAAACAATTAGTTTTGCTTTTTAAATAATGTATTATTCTTTGACATCTTGCTGCATCTTGTTTTTATTTAAAGTTAACACATTTCTACACACATAAGAGATTGATCCAAAATTTAATTTTTTAACAATTTTCTGAAGTTGATATTTATGTAGTTTTCACAAAATGAATCAGGAAGAGGGAATTTCATTTTTTCCCAAGGACTAGAAAAAAAAGAATTGGAATAGCTTGTTCTGAAGAGGTTAGAAAAGGCTCAGCTGTGAAGCCATCTGGTTCTGGTATCTTGTCCAGTGGTATATTCTACCTTCCAATATCTTTTATGGCAACTGGTTTATGGCAATTGGTTTATTCAAACTTTCTTTCTTTCTTTTTGAGTTTGCTAGCTTTAACTTTGCTAAAGAATCATTTGTTTCTTCTGGATTTTAAAATGTTTGCTGTAGAATTTTACATAGTATTTACTTATGATTATTCTCCTTTATATTTTTGGAAGTATGTATTTTATCATTCTTTTCAAAGTACTAACTTTTGGATTTATCCAGCTTTTGTTTTTGTTTTGATTTGCCTGCATTTTCCCTTTTTAGATGAAGTGATCATTTCTTATTTCTTTAATTTAGTTAATTATAATTTAGAGAGTTTCTTAGGATCCCAAAAATGTGTTTTCTTATTAAAATGACTAAAGTTGATTTTTATTGTTTCTGAGAAGAGTGGAAGTAATTATAAAAAATCTTCAGAAGTAAAATGAAAAAATTATATATTGGTATAAGAATGTTTCAAATAGGTGAAAGATAAGAAAGACTCTTCATTCTTTGGGGCAATATTTAACTTTTATTCTTTACTATTATCTCATGAGGAGAAAAATTAATTATTTAGAGTTTAACATTAAATCAAAATTCTACCTGACAAGAGAAATTAAACTCTAAGGAATAAGACTTTCCTAGGTAGGATAAAGCTTTCTTTAGAAAAATTCAAGCCACTGTAAAATTTTATGTTTTTAAAAATATCTGTCCTTTTGCCCTCCCATGAAAACAAATTTGGCTCTCTTGGGATGATAGCTCCCTTTTTGTGAATCATGGTTTAAGGTACAGAACAAAAGGAAACCTTAGCCCATAGTGGTTTGTTTCAGATATTCATCAAGAAAGGTAGTTGTACCTTAGGTTAGGGAGCAAAGTAAAAATGCATAGGCATTCCTCTTACAGGCTCAAAGAAGAAGAGACACATCTGATGTTTGCTAATAGTTTAGTGACTGGAGATGTGGGACAGTGAAAAGTAGTCATGTGCCTAGAGGAGACAGGAAATAGGGATGTTCTGTGCATGTCAAGAAAGCACACAGCTACTCAGTTGGTGGTTGGCATGTTACTTTGGGATGCAGCTTTGATTTATGCAGTGAAAGGCTGACCCTCACTGCTTGAGCTTATGTCTCTCCTGCCATTTGTCTTGCGGCTGGGTTTGTCCTGTGGAGGGCTGGTGGGGGACTGGTGAAGAAGAAGATGTTGAGGTATTTCCAGCAGACAATCTGTCTCTGGCTGTGGTATCATGACTGTCTCCTTTCGTTCCCCAGTCAACCCTGGACAAAGGGTTTTAATCTTGTACCTTTCAGTTGCCTCACTATTCTTCCAGCATTCATTTAGCCAACCCCTGCATTAAATATCCCTTGTTCCCAGATAAGCAGACTCTGACTGCTAATAGAGCAATTGATTGGGGCAGGGTGGTGGGGGGGAGGAAGCACTCATTTAGCATGAATGCATAGTGGGTGGCATCTATAAGAAATGAAGAGATAATTTCATTGGCACTAACCTGGAGGGCTGGGATCATCCACTAGAGGTTTTTATAGTGGGACATGTACAGTAAGAAATGCATTCTCATGGCAGAAAGAAAGGAAGTGGGGGGAGAGGGAGAGAGAAAGAGATTCAGAGTGAGAGAGAGGAAAGAGATACCTTGCTTCTTCCCCTTTTCTAATCTCCCACCAGTCCTCCATGAGACTAACCCAGCGGGACAACAGGAGAGATGGAGAAGAGCAGGCAGTGAGAGTTCACAGTTTAAAGCTGCATCCCAAGGAAACACACCCATTTATGAGAAAAGAGGAGAGAAAAGTGACACTTTTAAAAGTCTGTTTCAGGCTGTTTTACCAAAGGAAATGAACAGACTACAGTTTCTACCTAGAAGACACAAATAAGCACAACCACTTTGTTTATATCTTGTTACTGTAGTACACTGTACACTATTACTAGTGAATACATTCTTTTAGCTGGCGATGAGGACAGGCACATAGTCTTATTCATATCTTTTATACCCAGCACTTACTACACTGCCTAGCTATATGCCGTGTGCTCAATAAACGTGTGTATACCAAACAGGAGATATTGCAGATGTTATCAGGCAGCCTTGCTATGAAATGGGTTGCCTGACTGTGGGTCCTTACCTGCACTTAAAGGAACTTAAGTGCACTTAAGTTCTCAACTGGTGGCATACACAACAAGGTTAATAAATGTCTTATTTACAAAAGAAGGGAAAATGAAAAAATGAATAATTTAGGGAGAAAAAGAGGGAGAAAAATTGGGAAATGTATCTTACCAGTTCCACTGATCTGGAATCCCAATGCCCACCGAGAACTGGTAAAAAGCCAAGAATCAAGCTAAGAGCCAAGAGGCCAAGAGACCAAGAGGCCCCCAAAGCTCACATGTCTGGTTTTATAACGAACCTGGCTGTTTAACTCCACCCTCAAGTCCAGCATCCTCCCTTCAGGGATGATGGGATTTGTAGTTCCTGGTGTCTCAATGGCTTTGGTCTAAAGTGTGGGGTGGAGTCCACAAAACATGTGTGGAGTTTGCCCAGGGCATCTTTCCCCTCTAAGACAGAGACAAAGATGTAAACTTGTTTATGAGAGTCAGTCTATTTCTAAGAGTTCCCAACTTGGAATTACTAGATTCCTGGCAGGGTCTATGGAGAGATTTCAGGGGCATCTGGGAAAGAAACGCACTACATTTTTATTTTCATTACCTTCTAAAGAGTAACTTAGTATTCCTTCAGATATGTGTGTAGGAAACAATCCCTAGTAGTTTTTATAATTTATTTACATATACAAGAACTGGGGTACAGGCCAGAGGTACAGGAGAGGTGAGAGGATTCACCAGAGACAGAGTGGGGAGCAGAACAGGCAGATCGACTGAAATACACTGCTGAAGGGAGCAGTGGGGGAGGCAGGAGAGGTGTGCTGCACTATGTGGGTCAGTTCCCTGGCTGGGGGTGAACTCATGCTACAGTGACTGGAGATAGCTTGATAGTACTAAGACTGTAACTTCTGTGCCATGAGGGAGCCCCCATCCCCGGTAGTTTTTTGCCTACTGTCACCTATAGAAATCACAGATGTTTTTATAACTCTCGGACTTTTGTTTTAGACAGACCTGGATTCCAAAGTCCTTGTTGTGCCACTTAACAAGTTTCCTCAACTTGATTTAAGTACAGATTGAATCCTCACTCATTCAGTGGGTAATAATGGTAACTCCCTCCCAGGGATGTTGCAAGGATTAACTTGTCAAGTTTTTAAGTCCAATAGCTGCATATTAGCGTTAACCATATAGGCATGTGAACTCTAGTCACGCAAGACAAGAAGCAGAGTGCTTGCTTTCTCAAGATTGAGTTCTTAACTTGAAGACGGTGAAAGAAAAGACTTTCCTATGGATAAATTGACATCTGCTGGACATGTGAAAACAATGAGGTTTAACGGCCTTATTATTAGTCACTACATCTATTGGGAACACATTAATGAACCAATTAATTACAACACGGGATTTGCTTTATATCAAGAAAGGATTCTTTAAGGGTACTTTAATTTCAGAAGGCACCTTAAGCCTCATCTAGTAGCTCAGTCCCTCAAATCCTTATACCAGAGAGTCTGCCAAAGACCTCAGAGGGGAGGAATTCAACAGAAATGAGCTTGCAGAGAAAAACTTGGAGCAACTAAGTGGCAAAAGGAAAACAACAAGCAAATTCAGGAGGCTGGATGGTAAATTTATGAAACTCTCAACTCCTGTGAGGAGGCAATTGTAGCCACACTCAGGGGTGTTTCTGTAGAAGCACATCGTTTGCAGTGGCTGAGACCTCCTGGGTGTGGCAGGCTGCAGGGAGACAGGGAAAACTCATAACACTGCCAGGGAGATGTTTCTCTTTCATTGGCCAGGCTGCTGTGAGTGGGCTGTTGAGTAATTTCTATTAAATCTTTTTATATGTGTTTATATACTAGACACTACATACTCCTTACAGTATTCTACAATATAAAAATTATTAACCCTACCCTCCTCCTGAACAGGTAAGAAAACCAAAAAATATGAAGTCATGCAGACTGAGGCAAGAGATAGAGCTAGGATTCAAAAAAATTCAATACAGTGAAGCTGGAGAGAATTGTAGAGCAGTTAGGTAGAAGTCTACCTAACTCTGAAGACTTTTAGGTTGGTATTTTCTGGCCAGAAGGTATTAGATTCACCAGTTTAAGAATTTAGTCAGAGGCCCTCCCTGGTGGCGCAGCGGGTTAAAGCACAGCACTGAGAAGCTAAAGCCACTTCCGCATGAGTTCGATTCCAACTTGCCCTGGAGGAGACCACATGGCGTGGCAGACCTCTCCTGACCCGCCCGCTGCTCCCCTCAGCAGTGTACTTCGTCCATCTGCCTGTTCTGTACCCCACTCTGTCTCCGCTGAAGCCTCTCGCCGCCCCTGAGCCTCTGGTCTGTACCCCAGTTCTGTATGCATAAATAAATAAATCTTTAAAAAAATAAAAAAAAAGAATTTAGTCAGAACAAAACATAAATGTGGAAATAACTGATTCGAGACTAACTGGACAAAATTGTCATCTTCAAAGTTGATCATCTTTACTCAGATGAAGGGGGTACCCTTTCTTTTTGAAACTTCCTAAGCTTTCAGTGTTGTTTTTAGGATTCCTCTGGGGCCAGGTTTGCAGCCAGGAAAACAGGTGGGTGAAGTCCCGGGTAGTACTAGGGCTTTGGTCTCTTTGTGTCTCCAGGACACAACCAGTTCATCTGGTTGAAAGGTGATATTGTAAAGGATGAAGTTTTGTTTACTTCTGGAGGTCCTCCTTTCCAAAGAACAGGGCAAGGAAATGACACTGACATCATTTTTTGGAGTTGTGTGTGGTCCTTGGGTTCACTCTGGGAAAGGTTTCACCAGAGCTCCCCTTTCAGTGTCTTGTGGCGAGGTCCTGGGGGAATTTCTCCATGAGACAGAGATTCAGTTATATTTAAAGAGCAGGTTTACTAGGAAAAAGCACAGACAGTGAAGGACATTTCCACAGGCAAAAGCGGACAGAGCTGCCCCAAAGGGACAGGTTTGCTGAGAGAGGCCTGCATGGTTGCAGGCAGGCTGCCTTAGGAGAGCTGTCTCCGCTGAGGGAGGTCAGTGCAGAGAAGTCCCAGCACTGTACAGATTACGGGCAGGCAGGAGGCTGCTGCCCTGCAGGGGGAGACAGTGGGTGGAAAGAAGCACCTGCCTAGGCACAGGTGGGCAGAGGACTGCTGCCCTTTGTTGGTGCAGAAACTGCACTGATACAGAAAGCTTCTCTCTGGGAGGGGCTCACTCCTTGTGAGCCTGGGTTTGTTGATTTTGAATAGAATCTGAAAGGGACGGGAGACCCCACAATGGGCTCCATCTCCATCTTTATCTTTCACTTTTGGGTATGTGATAGACACTGCCCTTAGCAGTCTGCTTCCTGCTTGGATCTTATGCCTTGTAACCAAAGTACTTGCTCTAAGGATCTTGGGTTCTATAGCTGGGTCAATGGTGTACTCATCCCTTCTACCCCAACTCCCTGTGTGAGTCAATCTTGTGATGTGAGTGGAAGAGAGACAGAAAGAAGAGGGGAGGGGGGACAGACAGGGAAGGAGAGTGAGGAGGGTGTAGAAAGTGTAACTTTGTGGCTGAAGCCAAGGACTGTAGCAGATGGCACCCCTGTGGGGGGGGGTTCCCCAGGAAAAAGGGAAGTTCCAGGTTCCCTGACCACCCAGATGGGGGGTGGAGCTGAGCAGAGTAGAAGAATCTGGAGAGGAGACAGAGGAGGAAGGAAGTAGGATGGAGGCTGGAAGGAGACCTGAGGGAGGCACGTGGAGCAGAGAGACATGTGAAGAAACTGCATGTGTTTCTTCTTGGCCCTGGACTGGTTGAAACAGATGTGGGTGAGAGAACCCTGGGGAGGTTGACTATGGCAGTGTTTATCTTGATTTTGATGTTGCTCTTTTCCTCCTAGACTTGTCTGGCCATTTCTGACCCTTTTCTATGGGTCCCTGCTGGAAGCTGCTTTAGACTTGTGGCAGGCTCTTAGGCCTTGCTTTGGGCCAATCCCTTCTGGGTAGACTTTTACCCATGAGGGGATGGGTGACTTAGGGTGCTTGATTTAGAAACTATATTCTTTATGTTTGCTGTATTGTACATTGATTGTATGAAAGTTCCTTTCCATTAATATATATCTATATATCTCGTCTTGATGTGGCAGATGGCAGAGCCTATTTAAAGCAGGCAGTTTTGGGGGTTCAGCCATGACCCTCCCCCTACCTTATAACACCCCTCCCTGAGGGAGTTGCTCTGAAGACAAACAGCCTCGAGAATAATGTTAGAAAGTATTGGATTTTGAAGAGTGTCCTCCTTGGAGAAGAAAGAACAAGAGGGAGAAGGAAGAAGGTTGTTATTTGTCTGAGTAGCAGGGTTGCAGGTTGGCATTGCTTTAGCAGTTTGGGAACCAGTGGATTTGAGCCTATGAACTGATTTGATCTTGGAGATGGCCCTGAGGACATCTGAAGTTGGAGGCCAGAGGAAGAGGCTTTGTAAGTAGCTGAGTGACTGAAAAGACTTCTGGTTTTGCTGCAGTTACAGCCTGGCCTTGCTGCATGAGCGAGGCCTTTTGTCGGGTCATCTGGTCACTATGGCTGCTGTTCTGAGTGTCACTTGTCTAGTGTTGTGCTGAATAGTCCTGCAGAGCTTGGAGGTCTCCTGTCCAGTCTTCTGTTGTTGGAACCTGGCCTTGAGTCTGGTTGCTGTGTGCCCCAGGTCAGCAGAGGCAGGATGATGCCATCTTAGACATGTGGCCTGTTGTTCAGGTGAGGAGCTGACCTCAGTGATGGGAGGATACCGTCATAATGGCCTATGTGCAGGATAGGACTGGACATGATGTAAAGTAAACGGCCATTATTGGCTTCAGAAACTCTTGTTTTTCTTGTTTGTTAAGTAAATCCCTTTGTTGTTATTTCCTGAGCCTGAGCAGTGTTGCAATTGTGCATGTGGGTGAAGAACCCAGACAGGATTGGTTAAGTGCTTGGGCAGTGGAGCCTTGACCAATTTAGGGTCCCTTGCCACCCAGTATCAGAAGGAGAAGGGAGGGGAGAAGTGTCAAAAGAGGGGACGGGAGGAGAGGAAAAAGAGAGGATAGAGATCTCTTTGATTCACCCTACTCATCAATGTGGCTAAATAAATGTGATCTCCACAAAAGTACCGAAACAATCTGAAGCCAGAAGGGAGAGATGGCAGAGAAATGGCAGTTAAACTTTCTCATTTTGCCCCTAAGGAAACAGAAACCCAACAAAGCCTTTAATCTGTTACACATTGGGTTGTGTGCAGGCCACACAAAATGGTTAATAATGGGCTTGTTTACAAGAGAAAAGGGAAATGAATAACTCCGAGAAAGAGAGATACGTTGACTAATGCATCCTACCAGTTCCACTGACCCAATAACAGGCTGAAAGCTGGTGAAGAGCCAAGAGACAAGCCATGAACCACTAGTATAAGAGACACCCAGAGCCCATATGTCCGGTTTTAGATCCAAACCTGGTTGCTTCACTCCCCCCTCAGGTCCCAGTGTGCTTCTCATTGGTGTTGATGGGATTTGCAGTTTCGGTGTCTGGGGTGGGGGTGGAGTCCACAAAACCTGTATCTATAGAATCCATTTAGGACATCCTTTCCCCCTTACAATTCCTGTCACTGACTAATGGCAGAGCTCGAACCCACCGTGCTTCCTGCTTCACCACCAGCTGACTCCCATCTAGATAGTTTGTATCACCACTGTAGAGAGTGTGAGTGCATGGCACTGGCAGGCACTAATCAGGAGCCCCAGACTGAATAAGCTCCACCTGTGCCATCAGGGGGCCCCCAGTCTAGTGAAAATAGGGCAGACCCATTTACAGACAACTTCTGCTTCACATGCCTCATTTCTATTTTATACAACACTTTTAAGATGTATTTTATTTATGCATATTTTACATCATTGTTCATTTTTGTACAGTGTTTGTTTTCTTTTCTTAGGTGTAGTCCCCACAAAATTTCCACCCCCAATCACCCAAGCACCATCACCATAGTCCCTTGATACACATTTCAAATTAAGCAAAGTTATAGGTTTGGGGAGGTTAGTGACACAAAGGTTAAAGAACCTCAAAACACATTATTGTCAGGACTGGAATCAGAGCTCATGTCTGCTTGACTACTTTGTTCTGCTAAATAACACTGCCTTCTTAATGATTGTGATTGCGCAATGGAATCATACATGTTTTTCTGTTACCATATTGACCCAGATATTTGTATAGTGTTTAGAAGACTAAGAAGCTATTTCTCTAATACATTTATAGAGGGGAGTTGGGGGGGAAGATTAGGGAAATGATGCAGTTAAATTCATCCACCTGAATTTCTGAAAAACATTCAAAATAGAGGGGAACACATATAGCACATGAAGAGATGAAACGAGTAAGCAATGAAGGAAATATAGCAAAACAGCATTAACAGTATAAATGGGGAGGTAGAAGGGAGGTAGGTATGCAAAATACCATGGATAAGCACACCTACTAACTGGCATCAAAAAATTGAACTGTTGTTTTACAAAATCCACCCAAGGGTGCTAATCAATTCTGATTTAGTTTGTTGGTTAGTGCTAAAGAACAGAAGTAGCATAGAGACAGAATAACAGTTTCACCATCTCTTTCACTGGATTTTAAAGGATTAGACCTCCATGTTGTACCTCCAGGAGGTTTATTTAAGTTCTGTAATTAGACAGTCTTAAATCATGAAAGAAATTTTACAATAGAACATGGCCTGATTTGAGAGCAGTATCTTTCTCAGGCAAGGCTTTGTACTCAAGAGAAATAGTCAGGGGAGAATGCATACAGGCTTCACACAGCCCTGTCAGGAGAATGTGAATAAAGTTTGAGGTTGACTGGGGGAAATGCATTAAAACCACAAATTTTGAGATATTTGATGACCATCAATTTTCACAAGCAAAATCATATTCCACCATCCTTATGATCACATCTGGAAGGAATAACCATGCAAAAAAAATGTTTTAAAAATTATTAAAAAGGCATTCTAGCTTAGCAAGTCAGAACCCAACATTAAACAGGGATATTAAGTACCTCAAAGGCAGAATGCAAACAACAGCATCTCCTTGCAAAGGAAAAGCTTTAAAAACCTGGGGAAGAGTGGGCCTCCTTGGTGGCCTAGGGGTTAAGTCTCAGTGCTTCCCACAGGAAACCCATTTGGAAGCCCATCAGGAAAGTCTGAGTTCGAACGCTTGTCAGGGAGATAAACCATATGTCTTGGCTCTTCTATGCATTAAAAATAAAAAAAGAAATGTTGGGGAAGGGGATGTTAGGCTCTTTAAACTCTCTCTTAGGAAGTAATCTTCAAAAATTTAGGCTCTGGAGATATTACTGAAGAAATGTACCAATTCATTTAGTCTTAAACCAAGCGAGGAGGCTAAAAATATCCAAAAAACTACAGTCTCAGGGCCCTCCCTGGTGGCGCAGCGGGTTAAAGTACTGCACTAAGAAGCTGAAACCACTTCCGCATGAGTTCGATTCCCGTCTGCCCCGGAGGTGACCACATGGCGTGGCAGAACTCTCCTGACCCGCCCGCTGCTCCCCTCAGCAGTGTACTTCCTCGATCTGCCTGTTCTGCTCCCCACTCTGTCTCTGGTGAAATCTTTCGCCGCCTCTGAGTCTCTGGCCTGTACCCCAGTTCTGTATGCAATCTTAAAAAAAAACAAAAAAAAAAAACTACAGTCTCCAATGAAACTGATCTCTTTCATTGAGAGAAAGAAGAAAATGAATTTTCCTCATGATGTTATAGCCTAAGCGCAAGTGAGGGTTGATTCTCTAAAGCAGCTACTAAATAACCCTATGGTGAAATCTACTGACTGAGAGAGGCAGGGTGGATGCTTCCCTTCTAGTAAACAGATGCAATCATCAAATCTGCTTTGCCAAGTATTTACCTGAATCTCCCTTTCAAGGCTGAAGAATCAATACTTCACCAGAGGACAGAAAAAGAATTAATGAAACTAAAGTTAAATCATCTTCTCAAATAAAATGTCATAACTTAGCTCGCACTTGAATTTCTGGGCTCTTTTCTAAAATTTGAAATTTTGCCTTAAAAAAAAATTTATTTGGCCCTCCCTGGTGGCGCAGCGGGTTAAAGCACAGCACTGAGAATCTAAAGCCGCTTCCGCATGAGTTCGATTCCCGCCTGCCCCGGAGGAGACCACGTGGCGTGGCAGACCTCTCCTGACCCGCCCGCTGCTCCCCTCAGCAGTGTACTTCGTAGATCTGCCTGTTCTGCTCCCCACTCTCTCTGGTGAATCTTCTCACCCTCCACATCTCT
Organism: Condylura cristata; assembly: GCF_000260355.1. Classification (NCBI taxonomy): domain Eukaryota; kingdom Metazoa; phylum Chordata; class Mammalia; order Eulipotyphla; family Talpidae; genus Condylura; species Condylura cristata. The sequence continues at coordinate 2,180,752 of NW_004567138.1, forward strand.
GGCCTGTACCCCAGTTCTGTATGAATAAATAAATAAATCTTTAAAAAAAATTTATTTGTTTATACAGAACTGGGATACAGGCCAGAGGTGCAGGGGGTGAGAGGATTCACCAGAGACAGAGTGGGGAGCAGAACAGGCAGACTGACGAAGTACACTGCTGAGGGGAACAGTGGGCGGGTCAGGAGAGGTCTGCCTTCTCATATGGTCATTTCTGGGGAGAGGGATCGAACACTAAGGCGGCGTCCTCTTGCTTGCAGTGCTTTAACCTGCTGCGCCACCAGGGAGGGCCAATTTTGCCTTTTGATGATCACTTCTGGCCAACGAGATCTACTTATCACACCAGCTTGGTATTGTACCTTGTAGAGGAAACTCAAAGGGGGTTGAAGAGAACAGCACAGTTTAAGTCCTGTCAGCCAAGTAAAATGGCACCTGTCAAAACATCAATTTGTGTTAAGTGGCAAAAGAACATCTAATATACCGGGCCTGTCAGTGAACTTCCAAATAATAGTGCTTTACTCAGCAACTTCTGTGCTTAGGTTTATACTTAAAATAAACTTGACTATGAGGACTGGGTTAGAGCTGAGGTTGATATTTCTCACAGCTGAGCTGCAGTTCACAACACAGAGTGAGCTTCATGCAAGTGCTGCTCCCTGTCACCCCAGCAGACAGGACAGGAGAGAGGTGTCCACTTTGCATACGATGTAAGCCCCTGTGTAAGTAGCAGCTTACATCAAAAGCAAGGAAAGGTCATGCCATCGATCTCACTTAGAAGCATGCCAGCGTTAAAGCCTTTGAGAGTGAACAGATTGCCACAGTGTGGGAGAGGATTTCTCTACAGAAAATGATCAAAGACATTATTGTAATGTCCCAACTCCCAAATCCCTACCAGAGCCTCTGAAAAAAGGATGTGACCTCACCAGACCTCCAGGAATGTTGGTGATCACTGTGCCATCATAGGCTGCAGACTTCACTGAGTCAGACTGATAGACACATGTAAAAAGAATAGTTGCCAGTACTGGAACAATGTCCACTCATACCAGCTATGAGGCAGGGGAGATCAAGCCAAGAGAGATGCAGGGAGTCAACCGCCTCTCTTGTCAAGAGGATGCAACATGGGAAATAAAGCAAAGCTTGGCAATGTGCCTCTCGAGGTTTCCAGATTTGCAGGGATGTGGTTAGAGACATGTGCATATTTGGGAAAACACATAGTTCTTTATTTTTGCCCCCTACTCTTCAACATAAAGCCTACCTTTTTATGGAGCAGTTTTTAGTCTCAGCATCCACATCACTTGCTGCTGGTTGTTCCAAGTATTTCCCTTTGAGAAATTCATTAAGTGAATCCCATTGCAATGTTCACAAGGTTTTCCTGCTCATGTCTTCATGTTTCTTTCTTCATTCTTTTCCCTTAAATTTATTTATTAATGCATGCAGAACTGGGCCAGAGGTGCAGGGGCAGTGAGAGGATTCACCAGAGACAGAGTGGGGAGCAAAAAGGCAGATTGATGAGTACACTACTGAGGGGAACAGCAGGCGGGTCAGGAGAGGTCTGCTGGTCACACCATGTGGATCACCTCCCTGTTGGGAGATCAAATGCCTCGTGTAGTGGCTTTGGAAAGCTTCATAATGTGGCGCTTTAACTCATTGCGCCACCAGGGAGAGCCCCTCTTTCCTTCATTTTTATTCTGTTATATTCACTTTGGTTTCCTTGGACCATTTCCTTGGGCCTTCCCCCACTTTGGGTGTAGGAGCTTAATAATGTGGCAAAATAATTATAGAACCACTTGTATTATCACCGAAAGAAAGAAGGTAGACACGTCTCACAACACAACACTGCACACAACACACATTGGGTCTCTGCCATAACCAAGCAGCAGTTTTTATCTGTGGGGTCTGTCAAGACTGTCAACACCCTGCATCCTCTCAACTGTGTGAATGCAGTGAGAACGTCTTCACACATTTCCATGGCTCCGGAGCTCTTGTTTTTTTGTGTCACTTCTAGCTGCATGTACCTTAGCACCCCAGCCTTTGTCCATAGAATAAAGACATGGGCAGTGCAGGTCTAAAATGAGCTTTACATGCAGGGAGAGGGTGCATGCAGATACCAACCATCCTTTAGAGAGCCTTTCTCAGGAAAAAAAAAAATAGCCACCATTTGCTCCTGATTTTATTTTCTTTTTTAAAAAAGATTTATTCATTTATGCATACAAGAGCTGGGGTGTAGGCTAGAGGTGAGGGAGAAGGAGTGAGGGGATTCATCAGAGACAGAGTGGGGAGCAGAACAAGCGGATCTACTGAAATACACTGCTGAGGATAGCAGCAATCAGGTCAGGAGAGGTCTGCCATGCCATGTGGGTCAGCTCCCTACTGGGGATCAAACTCATGTTGCAGTGGCTGCAGTTGCTTCATAGTGCTGAAACTCAATCATTTGCGCCAACAGGGAAGCCCTGCTGCTGATTTTAGAGGGACTGAAGCAGGTTGGTTGGCTAACCCTTATATAATTTTTTTAATTAAGCTTTTCTTTCTAGGACTGCAATGTCATGTTTCAGCTTTGGTAAAAGGCAAAGGGGCAGGAGAGGTGCCTCATGAAGCTGAGGCTCCCCAAACTCGTGAGCCTAGAATTATAAGCAATCATTATGCATCTTGCACAAGTCTTCTGAGCATTTCCTTGTTAATAAGCACACAATAAGGACTTTTGTACCTACACACAGAGCATAGAGAAGGAAGTTTCTTTCAATACCAACAATTCCAGAAGTTAGCAGTAGAAGTATTTCTTTAACACATTGGTAGAACATCACTACATATGCAGCTGTGGGTCCCCCCTGGTGACACAACGGGTTAAGAAGCAGCACTGCAAGCTAGCCATAGTAGCCTCTTCAGAGCAAGTTCGATCCCCACCCTCAGAAGTGATCCACATGGTGCAGCAGACCTCTCCTGTCTCGATCACTGCTTCCCTCAGCAGTGTACTTTGTCAGTCAGCCTGTTCTGCTTCCCACTCTGTCTCTGGTGAAGCCTCTCACTGCCCCTGCACCTCTGGCCTGTACCCCAGTTCTGTATGCATAAATAAATAAATATTTTTAAAAAAGTAAATAAAAATGCAGCTAGACCAGCTCTGGTTGGCTTGGGAAGAGTTGGCCACCCTCTCCCCTACAGAGTATTCACAACAGTGCTATGGAACTTTCAATGTAAGTTATTGGAAAAAGAAACCTCTTGATTTTGTTCAATATCTTAAATGGATGGTTTTTGAGTCCAAGTTTTGGCTTGTAGTGTTTTTTCTTTTTCATGATTCTCTCAGTGTTTTAAAAATTGTTGTCTTAGTTGCCAATATTTAGAAGCAATAGATTTCTGTATAAAAATATGAATGTTAGGGCCCTCCCTGGTGGCACAGCGGGTTAAAGTGCAGCACCAAGAAGCTAAAGCCACTTCCGTATGAGTTCGATCCCCGCCTGCCCCGGAGGTGACCACACGGTGCGGTGGACCTCTCCTGACCCGCCCGCTGCTCCCCTCAGCAGTGTACTTCATTGATCTGCCTGTTCTGCTCCCCACTCTGTCTCTGGTGAATCCTCTCACTGCCCCTGCACCTCTGGCTTCTACCCCAGTTATGTATGCATAAATAAATAAATCCTTAAAGGAATATATGAGTGTTAAATTCCTCTAAAAACCTCAGATGAGTAATTCCAGACATAGTGAAGGAGGCTGAGTTGCTCTCTCAGGCTTGGGTGCCCATTCAGGTCACCCACTTGTCCTGGGTGGCTTGTGGACGCTGTGAACTCTCACTGGATCTATCTCATTCTACACTGGAGGTGACTGTAATGACTTGGCGGGTAGTGAGAAACTACACGCCCTAAATTCAGGTTCAGCATTGCGCCTTCTAGTTATGCAATGGCATTTCTCACTCTTGGGGAGCCATGGTAGTGGTCTTCATGATCCATGAGAATACCTTTCTCTAAAAGTCTGTTTACCTGACTCAGTGTTGAAAAATCCCACATCCTACCTAACTAGCAGCGGCCCATCTAAAGCTTCTCAAGCAAAAGTGTATCCCATTGTTTCTGCATTTTGTCATTGAAGAACAGGACTCTGTTGCACACTTTCCTAGTATGCAATTTGGGATATGCCAGATAATGCCCCAGAAGTCATAACATTTCAGGAAACGCAACTGGTAGCCAAAAAAGGACATTTGAAGTGAATGAGAGAGAGAGAAAGAAAGAATTCACAGGCTCACATGTGATTGGAAGCCACTTTTCCTATCCCGGAGATGATCCACTGAGCAGAGACCAAGATCTAAGCCAAAGCTGTATGTAGCAAGCTGATAGCTTTTGCACAAACACCATCCTCACCAGTGGTTTAACTGTCAAAGCTCCTGCCATACAAATATAGGGCTCTCCAGCTGTATGTACACCAGAAATGTAACTGCCAAAGGTACAGCATTTAACTGTCAAAAGTTAAAAGTTTTTGAACTTCCCAAAGCACTAGCTCCACCCTTTTATCCATCAACCTGCCCCCAGGGGGTGGAGTTTGAAAAGCTCAAACTTCTACCATTGAGCAAACCCCACCCACACCACTTGGAGGTTGCTTCTCATTTTTCCTCTTACAGGTTTAAATATGAAGTTCCTTCTTTACCTTGGTGTGATACTTTGGAAAGATATCTATGTTTTCTGTACCTCTGTACTATCAACTGTAAAATGGGAATAAAAATTATAGTAATTACCTTGTGAGATTATGATGAGACTCTAACACTGTAAACACCAAAATTCAGTGCCCAGCATATAATGAAGACTGAGAAATGTTTGCTATCATTAGCACACATTTGTTTTCCTTTATAAAACACTGACATCATTTCCTCCCATTTTTCCCATGTCTCAAATCTGTAGGGTAAGCAGGAGAAATTGCATCCATTTTAACAGCCAGGGTAGCTGAAGAGGGTAAGTTTACCTGAGACTGTAGGTGGTACAGGAGCAAGCTAGCACTTGAATCCTGGTTTTTTGCTTCAGGACATATGTTGTCTTTACTGCCCACAAGACCTGTGGAGCTGCTGAGCGGTAGGAATAATTTTCAAGGACTCTACTGAGGATCAGATATGAACATGGGTTCATGCATGGCAGGACCACATGACTTAAAAGTTACAGCTTGGAAGGGAAGCAGAAGCAGGTGGAGAAAATAAAGAAGACTTACACAGGGAAATGAAAAAGCACAGTGCACTGAGGAAATATTTTACTTGAATTTAGACATATCCTGAGGTGAGGTGGTCAAGTGATGGCCAGTCCTCAGGAGGTGCAGTGGCTTCTGGGTGGTGACCCAAGGGGCTGCAGGAGCTCTTTTGAGTCTACTCGGCTGCTCTTGACTTGGTAAATGGTGACCCGTACTGGGCTGGGCAGGGAAGTAAGAGGGAAAGAGGCCCTTCCTGCCCAGAAGAGCCACTATGTACACTGGTAGTGCCAGAGGTAAAGCCAGGTAACAACAGCATTTCCCATGCCAAGCAAACCTGCCAGGGAAAAGGACTGTCATTGGCTAAGGTCTCAAGATGCTTTTTTTTTTAAAAAGATTTATTTATTTATGCATACAGAACTGGGGTACAGGCCAGAGGTGCAGGGGAGGTGAGTGGAGTCGCCAGAGACAGAGTGGGGAGCAGAACAGGCAGATTGACGAAGTACATGGCTGAGAGGAGCAGCAGGCGAGACAGGAGAGGTCTGCCACGCCATGTGGGTCATCTCCCGGGGGATGGAACTCATGCTGAAGTAGCTTTAGTTTCTTAGTGCTGCGCTTTAACCCTCTGCGCCACCAGGGAGGGCCCTCAGGATGCTTTTTATTGTGTTTCCTGAATTACTGCTTTAGATTCCAGAAATTTTATATTGGAACTAAGCACTGTGGCAAGCTCATTGGAAATGGATCTTGAATAGTCTGCTTAGAATTCCTTGGTCCTGGAAGTAGTAATAGAAAACTGGCACTGGACTAGACAGACATGTTTTTAATTTTATTGGGGACTGAATGCATCATAGTTTACCCAGTTTTCATTACCGAGGGGATTTATTTTCCCCATTGCACTCCCAGGGCCCCATTACTACATTCCCCATCCTTCCCCCATTCACTCCCCTCTCACATATTAGTCCCCTCCCCCACCCTAGGTCTGGTTGAGGGAGGTCTGGCCAAAGTAATAGCTGTGTTAAATACTTTCTGAGATATTTTAATGGGTCTCCTTCCCCTAAAGCCATTTTCTACCCCCTCTAGAGACATTTTCCCTGCAGCAGAATATGGTAAGAATCATAGAAAAATAATTTTTGTATTTGCATCCTGCCATCAGTCTTCCCATGTTTACTGGGAACATTGGAACAGTCGCCCAAGATCCAGTCTGAAAAAGTGCATGCTTTTTTTGTAGGGTTGAAAGATAAAATACAAGAAGTCCAGTTAAATTTGAACTTCAGAGAACAAAAATAAATTTTTAATATGAGTATGTTAAATACTGCATGAGACATGGTAACACTGGAAAAAGGATTTGTTGTATTTAGAACTTCTTTTTTTTTTAAGATTTATTTTATGCTTACAGAGCTGGGGTACAGGTTAGAGGTATGGTGGGTGAGAGAATTCACCAGAGACAGAGTGGGGAGCAGAACAGGCAGATCGATATAGTACACTGCTGAGGGTAGCAGTGGGCAGGTCAGGAGAGGTCTGCCATGCCATGTGGGTCAGCACCCTCGCCCCGGATCGAACTCATGCTGCAGTGGCTTTGTAGAGCTTCATAAGTTGGTGCTTTAACCCGTTGCACCACCAGACAGAGCCCTAGAACTCTTAAAAAGATTTCTCTTATTTATGCATACAGAGCTGGGGTATAGGCCAGAGATACAGGTGTGTGTGGGGGGGGGGGAGAGGATTCACCAGAGACAGCGTGACCAGCAGAACAGGCAGATCTACTGAAATCCACTGCTGAGGGCGCAACTGGGAGCCAGGAGAGGTCTGCTGTGCCATTGGGGTCAGCTCCTTGGCCTGGGATCAAAGTCATGCTGCAGTAGCTGCAGATTGGTTCATAGTATTGAGACTTGTACCACCAGGGAGACCCGTATTTAGAAATTTAAATGTGCTTGTTTGGGAGGTCATCGAGAAGCTGTGTCCCTCCTGGTCACCCTCGAATTGGACCCTGGCAGTGAGAGGCCCGTCAGTTCCTTTTCTGTCCTTGGATGGTATATTCTGTTCCCCGACTCTGCAGTGAGAGTCACTGTCAAGGACACAGCCTTGAGAGGATAAATTGTGTTGAGACTAACTGAGCCCAGTTAAGGCCTCTGTGTAAACTCTGATTTTGCTTGGTAGTTGTATCGAGCCATCTCTAAGTATGTGTCCCTGCTTATTCAGCTTCTATCAGACTTCTACCAACCTATCTGGAATAGTCTGCGTCTTTTTTCCCACCTGCTCTCTGTGTATTGGCCCTCTGTGGAAACCAACAGTGTCCTACATACTTCTTGTGAAATTTGCAACCTTATTTACCTAGGAAAGTGCTTATGTAAGCCTAATGAGTAGAAAAGAAAAGAATGCTGGTACTTCAAGATTTGTTTTAAGTGATCAATAAAAATATCAAAGACAATTTTTCATGGAAAGAAGTCGATACATAATATAGATCATTCCAAATACACCCAAACATCCTTTAGTTTTGCATACTCTTGTCAAGTTTTTTGATCCTGTACATATAACTCTTTTTTTCTGGAAAAGTTTATGAAACTGAAGTAAGGTCTGTTGTCTTGTTAATAGGACTGTCCTAATGTCAGTTTCCTGGTTTTGCTGGTGTACTGCACCTCTAGAATTTAAATACTGTAAACTATAGTATTTTTGCAGGGTTTCATTTAAGTCTGAAGTGATTTCAAGATAAAAAGTCAAAACAAAACAGCACCACAATAAAAACAAAGTCACAGTCCTCCTGGCCACAGGAGGTCATTTCATAGATGTTACCTGCTCCCCGCTCCCCACTGCTCCCCACCTTAGTGTTCTCGGAGACAGAGACTCCAGCAGCACTTCGCCTTGTACGTTGCCTGGTACATTAAGGTGCACAAAAAACTTTTCTGTTTTTATTTTCTTATCTAGTCTACTGACTAGATAGCAAAGTACTATTTTAAATTCACCTGACTCGGTGCAGAAATGTTTCAAGGATGACGGCATAATCTTGGGACTGTCAGCTGGGCTCCTTGGGCTGTGGCCATGCGCACATGGAGAGTTCTGATTACTTTTTCCTAATCAGACCCAACTCCATTATTAATTTTATACCTGCAAACAATGCCAGTTAGCATATATTATATGACTATTCAGAATCATATTAAAAACAGAAAATGCACTTTTGTTTCCGTAAGTGCATTTTTAGGCACTGCCTTATGAAGTGTGGACTTGTGAAGCTCTCTTCTAAACGTCAACCTTTTAAGCACAGCAGGAAGCTGTGAGCCCTAAAAGGCAGCAGAGATCCATCCCCTAGTGACCTGGCCTACCCTGTTTTATCTCTGCTCTCCACTCTTTCATTGTCCAGTTTCTTATTCTACTCTTTTTTTTTTTAAAAAGATTTATTTATTTATTTATTTATTTATTTATTTATGCGGACAGAACTGGGGAGCAGGCCAGAGGTGCAGGGGCGGTGAGAGGATTCACCAGAGACAGAGTGGGACGTAGAACAGCGGACTGACAGAAGTACACTACTGAGGGGAGAAGCAGGCGGATCAGGAGAGGTTTTTTGTGCCATTTGGATCACTTTCGGGAGCGGGGGTCGAACTCGCACTGAAGTGGTTGCAGCCAGCTTGCAGTGCTGAGTCCTAACCCATTGAGCCACATTGAACAGAATGAGGGAGGGTCCTCATTCTGTTCTTTTTAAGTCATGGTTTTCTGTCTCTGTTTCCTCCGCTGGAAAGATGGAGATGATAACATCAGGAAGCAAGGCTTGATGAGAATTAGATGTAAAGCAATTATCATATACAAAACAGAGAAGCAATTAATCAATGCTCATTTCCTTGCTTCTTTAAGTTTCTTCTGGACCACAGAACCTAATCAACCCATTAACACCAGACATCAGGACGTGGCATTAAATAATTCTTGATATAATCCCAAAATTGTAACTGCAAACTTGATGTCTGAGCTAGATTATTCTGTTCCAAGATCTGCCAAAAAAAAAAAAAAAAAGCCCCAAAGAACTATAAACAATATACAAAATACTCTGTAAACAATACAAAAAAATAAATATTCAACATTGCAAATATAATCAATAAGAAATATGCTGGTAGCAATAAGTATTGAATCCTAAGCAGGTTTGACTTTTTTAGAAGGGTTTTTAAAATAAATAATTTCCATAATTCAGTTCTCTTAGAAAGTTGATGCCTTCTTTTCTTGTTGATCAGTTGCTCTGCAGGAAACAGACGTTCGTTGAAAATTTCATCCTAAAAATGTTTATTTTAAAAGGATTAATTGTATTTTTATCTTACTTAAAATTATAATAATAGTAATAATAATCATAACAAAGATGTATTGAATGCTCACTACATATTATATGCATTAATTCATTTAATTTTCCCTAAAATGCTATTGTAATGATAATAGCCACTGGTTCTATAGCATTTACTATGCGCCAGAAACTGTTTAATTATTTTTAAAAAAGATTTATTTATTTTTGCATGCAGGACTGGGGTACAGGCCAGAGGTGCAAGAGTGGTGAGAGGCTTTACCAAAGACAGAGTGGGGAGCAGAACAGGCAGATCGGCAAAGTACACTGCTGAGGGGAGAAGTGGGAGAGACCAGAGATGTCTGCTGTGCCATGTGGGTCACCTCCTGGGCCAGTGAAATGAACTCCCACGGAAGAGGCTGGGGCTTGTTTGCAGTGTTTGGCTAACTCTGCAGGACCTCAAGTGCACCCGTCTGCCCTGGCTGATGTTGTGCATGGGTGAGCACCCTCCCCAGTAAGGCCAACCGACAAGTCAGCAGAGCACAGTGCACTCTGTCCTGCAAATAGCTGCAACCCACTACTTTGTTTCAAGTAGAAGCTACAAGAAGCCCCAGGCCCGATACAAACGTGCACCCCACCCTTTGCACTGGGCACATTTCCTGGGCACATTTTCTGTTTTTCCCTGCAGATCCTATATATACCCATGGGCAGTCCTAATAGATAGACTTTGGACTTCAGACCTCAGGCTGCTGCTTCAGTTTCTCACATCTCCGAGTCTCCTATGTTCGCCGGTCGTGGGAATGTAGCGGTCAGCGGACCCTCAGTGGGTTTGCAACAGCACTGCTGCATCTTAACTCGCTGCGCCCCCAAGGAGGGCCTGTTTAATTATTTTGTATGTATTAACTCATTTAAACCTGACAGAGATCTGTGCTAAAATGATAGTTATTTACCCCTTTATAGAGAGAAGAAAAGTGAGTTTGAGAGATGTTAAGTAACTTGTTCAAGATCACAAAGCTCAACATTAAGGTTAAATAAAAGTATCAGGAAACAGTAAATGTGATTCTATCACTTTATTTTTTGTGGTCACAGAACCTGCTTAATTTTGTATTCTGCCAACAAAAGAACATTGTGTTGCATTAAAATCATAATAATACATAGCAGACCATTAAAAGAAACATTAAATCACGATCACATAACGGTTAGAGTGATCAGAATATCCTGAATATGTTAGATGTGCTTCCTTTGAAATGTTCACATTTTGATGAACAATGTCTTATTTGTCTGTGTGTATGTGTGTGTGTGAGAGCGAGCGAGCTAGAGAGATGGGAGGGAGGGAGGGAGAGAGAGAGTGAGAGGCTGGCAGGGGAGGGAGAGAGAGAAAGACCTCGACTGCTACCCTCTCCCTCCCCTGCTACCTGTTTTCCACACTAAAAGGAGGAAGGAACCTGGACCTCCAGTGACACAGCTGAGGGGATGAACCAGCCAATCCCGGAACAGTCATACTTCTCTTATATAAGACAAGGGTCTTATGGCCTAAGCAGTTTCAGTTGGGAGCTGAAAACATCCTAATAGATACACCCACATTAACGATGTTACAGGTGACCAGGTGCAGGGAACCACAACACTTACTGGTGGGACTAGATAAGGGCGGTAATAAACTGGGCCTTGCATCCAAGGCTGATAATTAACTGGGCCTCACATCAAGGGGCACAGCGATGAGTCAGCCCTTTAGAATTTGAACCTAGAATCTATATGTGACCCTTTTCCCCCATAGGGCTGTAGTAGCTGTGGACCCCGCTCTAGGGGCTCCATCTCAGCTGCTGCTGGGAGCAATAAACTCTACTTGCTCAGCCTCTCTGCCTCCTGTCTTTCTTCCTTGTCGCCTGTCACAGAAATCAGGACAAAACAAACTATAATTCTATCTCTCCTCATACTCCTATTTCTGCTTCAAGTTCCTTATATTGGCAAAGGCTTCAGAGACACACATATAGACCTTTCTCCCAGACTCCCATCCAAGAGGTCCTGTTACAAACCACCAAATTTCATGACTTAAAAAAAGAAACCTAGGTTTTTTCCTTCTCCTTGTCCATCATCCTGATTGTCTTTGTCTTAATTCCTTGGAGACCACTACTGATGGAGAACACCGACTGGAGAACACAGTGGATCACTGTGTCAATTGAACAAGGGGAGTCTTGAGAATCGCATACTAGTAATTGAGGCTTTATCCCACAAATGATAATGCATCATTTCTGCGAATGCCAGGGCAGTGATGGTCCAGGGACTGTTTCATGTGAATGCAGACTCAGCAGATGGACACTGAGCATTTACTGATACAAAATGGCCACCACAAGAAGTCTCTTTCTAACTCTCTGGAGAAAATATCACATCCTCTCATGCTAACTGGAAACATAGGATGAATAGGAGTTTGGGAAATGGAGTCCCATCAGGCCAAGAAGGCATATGACGAACCATCAGTATGGGCATTGAGTGAAGCTTTCCAAGGCAGTGGTGCTATAGATCCATATTTCAGGAACTTAGTTTGATCTGTAAACCAATATGTTGCTCCCTTTCCTCTCCTCCCTCCAACTGCTTTCTGATCCTCCTTGGCAGATCCCTATTATGTTAGATCATGTTCTCAGAAAGGCCAAGAAAGGTGCAATAAACCAATGAGGGGAATGCTTGTGAGGAAAGTGGGCTTGGAAAGATACCCATTGGTGGGCTCTCCCTGGTGGCACAATGGGTTAAAGCACTGCATTAACAAGCTCTCAGAAGCCACTGAAGCATGAGTTCAATTCCCGGCCAGGGAGCTGACCCACATGGCGTGGCAGACCACTCCTGACCCGCCCGCTGCTCCCCTCAGCAGTTTACTTTGTCAATCTGCCTGTTCTGCTCCCCACTCTTTCTCTGGTGCATCCTCTCAACAACCATGAAATCTGGCCTGTACCCCAGTTCTGTAAGTATGAATAAATAAATCTTAAAGAAAAAATACACCCATTGGTGATGCATATCTGAACCCAGGGAAGGAAGAAATGATACTTGGGTAGAAGTGGCTTGGACTGTGATGCAAATCTAAGACCCACTAAGGTGCTGGTTTAAGAAGGGCCTTAGTGTCCCTGTGTGTTTAGTTGAGACAGCAAGGGTTCAGGGCCAGATAAAGACTCAAGGATAGAGCTTTGCTTCTCCCATGGATTGGTAAAAAAAGGTTAAACAGGCCCTCCCTGGTGGCGCAGTGGGTTAAAGCACAGCACTGAGAAGCGAAAGCCACTTCCGCATGAGTTCGATCCCCGCCTGCCCCGGAGGTGACCACATGGCGTGGCAGACCTCTCCTGACCAGCCTGCTGCTCCCCTCAGCAGTTTACTTCCTCGATCTGCCTGTTCTGCTTCCCACTCTGTCTCTGGTGAAGCCTCTCGCCGCCCCTGAGCCTCTGGCCTGTACCCCAGTTCTGTATGCACAAATAAAAATAAATCTTAAAAAAAAAAAAAGGTTAAACAAACTGATGGCCCTAGGTCCAGACACCTGTTGCCTGTTCCCTAGGTCCAGACACCTATTCTTGGACAATTGCTTTTATAACTAGATTTTCCTTACCTGCACATTCCTATGCAGTCTCTTCACAACTTAGTAAGTTGACTATCATAGACCCCGAGACCCAAACTGGACCCAAGCTGGACCCAAGCTGGTTCAAACTGGTGCTGTGGGCACACAGTGCCGCCTTGGAGACAGTTATGAGTCCTGCATGGCCCTGGAGCTGTCTCTGCTCGATGCTCATACTTAGCAACAATAAGTGGACCATCTTCTGATGGGACCCAGTCCTTGCGTTTTCAACCAATTCCTCTCTCCTCAAACCCCAGCCATAAGACCTATTAGCCCAGCACTTCAGGGGATCTCATTTGCTCAAAGAGGTCTCCTGGAGTTTTCTTTTCTTTCTTTTTCACTACTCAATAAATGCTGACTTCTTGCCTGCCCTCACTAGTGTCTTTGGGAGTCCTCACAAGGGCTCTTTTGTGGACTTGGGAGTCCCTGTTCATCCCCTTTATTCCATTGGTGGAGTAGTAAAGAGCGATTGACTTACCAGCCAGCACTGTTGGAAGGAAGGGTCAAGCTGAGGGGCTCTGGGCACCTGCTCTTGTCTGGTGACATTTCAGCCTCAGGAGCAGCCCTGGGTGGTGGTAGATTGCAAAGCATATCGGGAAACTGAGGTCCTCTGTTACTTACACGCGGGGCAATGGGAGATTCCATAGCCCATTCTCATAGTGGCTACACTGCCTCATTCTAAAGTCTTGTTAAGACTTAGACTCTGTTCTGTCTTCCTCTTTTGGAGTGTGAGAAGTAACTAAATTAAGTCTAGGCATCTTCTTGCTGAGACCTCTTTTGTGTAATGACTGATGTCCATTCAATCGGGACAAGATCGCTAGGAGCAGATGGTGGGGATAATTGGAATGGAAGACAATCCTAGCTTGTCTAAATGCAGGAAGATGGAATTGGAGGTTGACCATACAGTTGGTCTAACCTTAGGGCATTTGATAAAAGTGTTTAGCTAAGGATTAAACAGTCTCATTTCCTTGTGATTTATTACACAGTTCTTAAGAATAAAGGAGACAAAACAGGACCAATGAAGCGATTGCCAATGATAGGGGTAATCTGGGATTTGCAAGAGCTAGCGATTAAAAATATAGGTCGAAGCATTTTCTGTGATCTTTTATTCCTAGCCCCTTGAGAAATCAAATGTAAGCATCTGTAACAAATGAATGTAATGAAACAGAAATAATATTTGCCTAGCAATGAAAGTTGAGGATTGTTAAATTATTAACTCCTGCAAGGCCAGGGAGGTTTTTCTGAATCTGTGACACCTCACAGGTGTTTTATAGGATGGGACTCAGTTGCTCTTTGGTGCTGAGCCTACTGAATTTTACACAGCTGCAAAACAGCAAGATTAAATTAATTTACATTGTTTATGTGGGGGAGAGGTGGGTGGAATGAGACACAGCCTTATCACAACCCATTATTATCATCTTGTGTTTATAGCAAACAAACGCCAATTTTGCAGTAAATGCAAATTGCACATATACAATTCTTTTTTCTGTAATACTTACCAGAAGAGTCTGACCAAGCACAGTGTCTCCATCATGAGTACTGATTTATAAAAAGAATAGAATTTAAGTTGCTCTCCAATCTTAGTTCTCAATTTACTGACCTTTGGGTCAAATATGCACTTTTAATGAGCCATCATATCACTTTCTCATCGAAAATACTGGAAATTGATTTGTAGAATCACTGCAGCCTGTACTGATGTCTAATAGCTATTTGAAAAGGATCATCAAGAAATAGTCTGCTTTCCAGTCTACCTGCCTAACAGGGCAATGAACACCACAGTTCTCGATTCACATTCCCTGGAGAGCATTCCTTTTGCAAATTTACAGTTGAATAAACCTCACATACTAATTAGGACCCCACGACCTCCTAATCAGCTCACTGGGTACTGGAAAGTAACCTTCTGTTTTAGTAATTTCTGGCAAGGGCACTAACTGTCTAGAAAGAACCTGTTTTCTCCTAATTTAGAGAAGTCCCCTGGGCTTAGCAATGTTTGCAGGAGCTTGATAAACAGTCTGTGTCGACACATTGCAGTTTTAGACAGCTTGGCCGCAGGCTCCTCACCAGGTCTGAAGACAGAGAAGTCAATTCATTACTGTCTCCCCGGCAGGGCACTGAGCTGCTCCAACTGTATCAGGAACCTGGACACAGAATATACTGGAAAACATCCACTTTGGATTACTGGAAAACAAACTCTTAATTCTTTCTTGCTGATGGTGATAGCTCTTTGCACACTGTCTCTTGTGCTTTATCCTTCACAACCAGGCCCATCAACTATGCTGTAAAAGGCCTCTGATAGCTGCGGCTTCTCCTTTTCTGTCCCACAGCAGAGCTTCTAGTCTGCTAGATTGTGTTGATAAAGCTGTCCCAATTAGTAATTAACTCCTAATATTTTCTTGCCCAACTCTGTTTCATGCCTTGTCTGCTCCTCTAGGACCTGGCACACCAGAGGTTAATGTTTGGGCTGTGGGAACCTCCTGACTGTTAACTGATCTGCAAAGCCCAGTTCTTGACACCAGTGTGGGCAGTAAAAAGCCCCCAAAGATATCAGGCTGGTGAGAGCTAGCTTGGCTTAAAATGACTAATCATGTTCATTTAAAAGGCAAAGGGTGTGACCAAAGTAAAGATCTCACCATGAGATGGGCAGATTATGTTGGGTTATCTGCATGGCAATTCAAGAAATCACATGCATCCCTGCAAGAGGGAGGCAGGGATCTAATGTCTACAGTTTATGAAATGGACTCTACAATTTATAGGGTATGCAACGAAGGGTATTCAAGAGGTTTGGGGTGACAGAAGACAGAAGGAGATACTTGAAGGTGCTGGCAGATAGAATGACATGGCTATTAACCAAATTATGTGGGAGCCACAGGCTGAAAGGGACAACATTTGCACGCCACGTATGCCACTTAAAAATTATATAGGAGCCGGGCCTTCCTGGTGGTGAGTGAGTTAAAGCGCAGCACTGCAAGTGAGCCAGCTGCTTCAGTGCGAATTTGACCCGCTGCCCCGGAGGTGACCCACATGGCGCAGCAGACCTCAACCACTGCTCCCCTCAGCAGTGTACTTCATCAGTTGGCCTGTTCTGCTCCCCACTCTGTCTCTGGCGAAGCCTCTCACTGCCCCTGCACCTTTGGCCTGTACCCCAGTTCTGTATGCACAAATAAATTAATCTTTAAAAAAAATGTAAAAGAAACAAATGCAATGAATTTTATTTGTCTATTAATTTAGTTTAATTTTTAGAAAATATTATATTTATTTCAGAATAGAAGAACTGGGGTGTAGACCATAAGTTTGGGGGTAAGAGGACTCACCAAAGGCAGAGTGGGGAGCAGACCAAATGAATTTACTGAAGTATACTGCTGAGCGGAGCTGCTGGTGAGACAGGAAAGATCTGCTGCGCCATGTGCGTAACTCCCTGGCCAGGGATCCAACTGAGGCAGTAGAGGTGATATAGCTGAGACTTAACCTTTAGAACACCAGGGAGGCCCCTATTTGTATGAGGGCTTTTTTTTTTTTTTTAAAGATCTATTTATTTGTGCATACAGAACTGGGGTACAGGCCAGAGGCTCAGGGGCAGTGAGCGGCTTCACCAGAGACAGAGTGGGGAGCAGAACAGGCAGATCGTTGAAGTACACTGCTGAGGAGAGCAGCGGGCATGTCAGGAGTGGTCTGCCACGCCATGTGGTCACCTCCACGGCAGGTGGGAATCGAACTCATGCAGAAGTGGCTTCACCTTCTTAGTGCTGTGCTTTAACTCACTGCGCCACCAGGGAGGGCTTTTGTATGAGTTTTTAAATCATTACTTTAAAATTGTTCTTTTAGAATTATTTTTAATTTTTTTTCACATCATTCTTCATTTTGTACCTTTTTTTTTTTAAATCTTGGTTGTAATCCTGGTGGTGTTCTTGTAGAATTTGAACTATACTTACATTGATGTTTAAAATCTAGTTTTAGTGTTTACTACTTGTCCCTCGTTCTTTCTTATTCAAGTGTTTGAATTTTCTACTTTGTGACTAACTCAAGTAGTTATTTTAGGAAAAATGTAGTGTGGTGAATCTTCTACTTCTTTAATGTTTGAACAATGATTAGGTGTTTTTCTTTGCCTTCATATTGATTGAATGGACAGATAAAATATAGGCTATCCAGTTCAATTTGTGTTTCAGTAAAAATTTTTGAGTTTAAGTATATTCCAATATTGCACTGGAACTAAAAGTATATTTACTGTTTCACTGAATTTCAACTTTAACTGTATTCTATTTGTATATTTATTTGTTATATCTGGTGGCCCTGGTCCTTCTGGTGGTGCAGGGGTTAAACTCTTAGCACTATCAAGCTCCTGCCAACCACTGTGGCCTGAGTTTGATCCCCTGCCAGGGAGCTGACCCACATGGCACAGCAGACCTCTCCTGTCTCACCCGCTGCTCCCCTCAGCAGTGTATTTCAGTGGATCTGCCTGTTCTACTCCCCACTCTGATTTTGGTGAATCCTCTCATCCCCAACCCAACAGCTCTGGCTTGGACCCCACTTCTTATCTGCAAAAATAAATCAAATAAATCTTTACAAAAATAAAATCTGGTGATCCCATTTTACATGCAAATATTTGATCAAATATAGAATTCTTGGGTTATAGTCTTTTCATCTCAGAACTCAGAACAATATACCATTATTTTATAATTTTGAGTTTTGTTCCTCTTTGGGCAACTTTTCTTTCTCCCCAAACCTGTCCTTCTGAATATCGGAGAGGAACTCCCTTCCTTTTTCCTTCCAGTATAAAGTATTTTAGAAGACTGTAGGAATTCCTGGACTTAGTCAAGGTTTGTAAGATTTCTGATACTTCTGATATTTTATTGCATCTGGTAGCCAATTTTCCTGACTCTCCTGTATCTTACCTATTTCCCTTTCTGTGTGAACATAAACCTTTTCAAGAATTGATTATTTCTTACACTGCTGTTCATTTTTGTACAATATCTGATTTCTCCACTCTGGTGTGGTCCCCATAAATCTCCCATCACCTCTACAGATGTAGGTTTTGGTTTTGCTCTTTCCCTTCCAGACCGGCCTGGCCCCTTCTGCCCTTTCTAAATCACCAAAAGGTGATTTAGACTGTGGCAGACTTTGGGGCCTCAGTGACCCTCCTTTGGGCCAACCCGGTTTGACCGGGAATTTACCTACAAGGGAGTGGGTAACTGGGTGTTTTAATTGGAAAGTATATTCTTACTCCTTTCTTCTCTCTATCACACACTAGTTGTAGAAAGTTCTTTTTATCGAGGGTCTTAAAAACAAAATAAAAAAATCAGGTTTTGACCCTCATGTGAAGAATATGATACTGGAAAAAAAAAGTGAATTAAAAGTACAGGCTAATAGTTTTTTATTTATTCAGAAGCAGAGAAAAACTCATGTTTCATTTTATCACACTTGTGAGAGACTTGGAGCATGAGAAAATAATTTTTCCCACTTTGTAGTGAATGATGACACATTGCCCCCCACTGTGGAGAAGAGAGACATGCTGGCATTTGACTGAGCCAAGGGGCCAGGGAGAGTTCTGGGATTAGGGCCAGACAGGCCTCCCCGAGAGGGGTGTGAAGGGTGACTGACTTATGAGGCCACCAGCATGCTGGGAGGGAATGAACTGCCCTTTGATGTAAGGTTGCTACCCTGAGTGAGAGATCTAATTCCCAGTCTCAAAACTCCTTTGAAGCTGAATCACAGCTGGACTCTGCCATATAACTCAGTTCTGAGGTCCTCATCCTCTGAAGAGCAAAGAGTTCAGCTTCCTTTGCTTTATTACTAATCTCTAACTACTCTCCGGCGATTGTAACAAATAATTCACGCGTCAGGCAGTTCTGCAGGTGCTGTGAATAAGATTTTTTTTGACTGGTTGTTCTTAAGCCCAAACCCATTTTCTTTAGGAAAGTAAAAGGAAATACTCTTTGCATTTTCAAGTCTTACTATTTCAGTAAGATTTAAGGTAACTCTGACTTGGGTCTCAAATCTCTTCCATTGCTTCACCTGCTTATCTTTTATTTTTCAGTCTTGTGCAATCTCCTATGGCTTCTGATTTCCATGGAATGTCAGTCTTTAAAAATTAAGCAACCACAATGACAAGTCATGATCCCAGTTTTTTAGATTTCCATTCAAGATTTTCTTTGCACTTAAGCATGAGCTCAGCACCATTTGGGATGCAAACCCTTAGAAAGTGGTTCTGACACCAAAAAGTTCCCATGTCTCTCTCATAATTAGATTTAGTGACTTCAAGGATCCAGAGGGAAAGCTCTGACATTCCTCGTGCTTTATCAACATTCTCCCTGATAAAATGTGATGAGATCAAGTCCCTAGGAAACACCATAGCCAGCTTGTGAGTTTGTGTGTGGATTGTCCCCACCAGGAGATTTCAGAAGGTGGATGTATATATGCAGGTACATATTACGTGTAAAAAATTGCATGATAATATGTGTGAAGAATCTTGGAAATGAATTTTACAAATGGAGGAAATGGACCCGACCCAACATGGTGTCTTTTCTCTTGCCTCTAGAGGCTGTCTTTGATCATAACCAATGGCATTTTAAACCATTTTATTAAATTAGGAGGTTTGGTTCTTATGAATCTCTGGAGAGGACAAAAAGGAAGATACTGTTCCCACAAGGAACATAACTAAGGCTTGAAGATATTTGGCAACATTTAGGAGAATTAATTCTTTTGTGGGGCAAAAAGGCTATTTCTGACACATGGGACTAAATGTGGTCCGTGTGAAATATCATTAAAGTGTGATATTTTACCAAGCAGTTCCAGGTCATGGAGGACCCATTGTTCTATGCTTGCTGCTTTGAGGGGCAAGGCCCAGCTGTTAATGACGCCGTGAATATGCATGAGAGAAGGTCAAGCTGATGGCACTGACTTTACAAAGACATAAACGTCATCTTTAATGGATTTGACTGTAGTTACTGTAAGCAAGCACCCAAAAGTAACATAAATACACAGGATAAAGTATGTATAGATGAATCGTATATAATTCCCTAACCTTATTAAGTGGAATAAGTAATTTGCCACCTGATTAGAAGTGGGAGAGATTAGAATGCAGGGATTTTCATACGGTCCCAGGCCACTTTAGCATTGACTGTTCCCTTTCTTCCCATTCCAGTCCCATGATTAAGTATAAAATACTAGAGGAACAGAAAACTGTTAAATTTGGGGGTAACATCAGTTGGCTTTTTTTACTCTAGGAATTATTCTATATAGCACTGAAGAATTCTTTCAAAACTGGGGATGTACGTGATTCTAGTGAAGTTAATTCTTGAAACCAGGAATGAACAGCTAAGCGATTGCGTAGAAAGGACCTGATTTGAGATGGTGGGCAAAGGTCACTAATTACTGACAAGCAAAGTGTACTGATGGGAGAGGGAAGGGATGGGTGAAGGAATCTACCATGCAATATGTTATATCAGACGGGGCTCCCATGCAAAGAAAATACTGGACTTTCAGATCAGGTGTGGAGTAGAGAAATATGACTGGGCACAAGAGAAAACAAAGTGGCAGACTTGGTTCCATAGCAGAGGTTACCCTTGACACGAGAAGATGTAATGATGGGAAGCAAGTCCTGCAAAGAACCTAAGATCATCTGGGTAAGAATCTAGGCATGCAAAGTATAGATTAGGAATCTAGACAGAAAATGATTGGGTAAGAGTCGGATTCAGACAGAAAATGCTCGAATCTGGATTGCCCAGGCAGAACCATGACAGGGACAGAATTTTATTACAGAAAAATTGGGAAGGACAAGCAGCAAGATGATGATAATAACAACCATGATAACACACTAAACATGAATAAGCATAGTCTACATGTACCGAGTAATTACCATTGCTGTGCTAAGTGCTCAGCTTCCCTCTGTTCTCTAATCTCATTTAATAGGAGAAAATGGAGGCCTGGAGATCAGAAGTTTACATTGTTCAAGGTGACGCAGGGCTAAGTGGCAGAACTGGGACTTGAATCCAGACTTGTCTCCTCTTCAAGCTGATCTCTCCTTTCCAGGAGAGATCCTGATCAAAGCTTCTTGCCTGTGGTTCTTGATAGCTTTGAGCCCACAGCAGGGATGGCATACCCCAAATTGAAGTAAATGAATATCAGACCTTGTTCTATAAAGATGGTTCTAGCTTTAAAAAAAAGGAACCCCTGTATCATACCACTTTGATGAAGAGCTTCATGGAAAGGTATTTCTGGGTTGAGGATATCCATAAAGAAAATAAAGTATGGAATGACATCGCAGGGGATTGCATGATAAGCTGGAAATTTTCTTATCTCACTCCTGGGTTGAAATGTGTCTTCTCTGTGGTACATATACGCAATGGAATATGACTCAGCAATTAAAAAAGATAAACTCATGCCTTTTGCAGCAACATGGATGGAGCTGGAAGGGATCATGCTTAGTGAAATAAGCCAGAAAGAAAAAGAAAAATACCAGATGGTTTCACTCATAGCAGGAGCACAAGGGATTGGGTGTGGGGTGGTGAAGAGAGAGACAAGCAAAGGTAGTAAATTAAAAATGGAAAACAATGAACAACTGTAAACCAGAGACATTTTATGGGGGTGGAAGGGAGAATGGGATCAGAACTGGGGTGGGAAGAGTGCACTAGACTATGGTGATGGTACACGGGTGAATTGGTGGTGGGAATCCCACGGGGATTGCAACTGAGATGAAAAAAAATGCACACAATGAAGATTGATATAAAAAAATAAGAAAATTAAAAAAAAAAGAAATGTGTCTTTTCAAAATAAATATTGAGGTTCTAACACTGTAAGTGTGATCTTGTTTGCAGTAGGGTTTTTAAAATGTGAGCAAATTAAGATGAGGTCATATTTAATCATGGAGGACCCAAATCCAAGACTGCTGTTCTTATAGGAGTCTTGGGGAGATGCAGATAAGGAAGAAGGAGGCGAAGGCTGGAGATGAGTTCCTTAAGTCATTGAATGTCAAGGATTTCCAGAAATCAACAGAAGCCAGAGAGGCAAGAATTGTTTTTCTCTGGAGCCTTAGAATAATAATATGGTGTGCTGAAATCTCAATTTCAGACGCTGGCTTCCAGAATTGTGACAGAATTAATTTCTGTTGTTTTATACCACTCAGTTTTTGGTGTTTGTTACTGCAGCCTTCACTGGCAAAGGTGAATTGATAAAACATTACAAGCAAATCTTAAAAATTCATGTCCTCGGACCCTCTCTGGTGGTGCAGCAGGTTAAAGCACAGCTAAACTCACTTCAGCATGAGTTTGATCCCTGCCCTGGAGGTGACCTACATGACTCGGCAGACCTCTCCTGACCCGCCCGCTGCTCCCCTCAGCAGTGTACTTCATCAATATTCTTTCAAAACTGGGGATGTATGTGATTCTAGTGAAGTTAATTCTTGAAACCAGGA
>NW_004567138.1:2203243-2248962 GCF_000260355.1 Condylura cristata
CCCTCAGCAGTGTACTTCATCAATCTGCCTGTTCTGCTCCCCACTCCGTCTCTGGTGAATCCTCTCACTGCCCCTGCTCCTCTGGTCTGTACCCCAGTTCTGTACACATAAATAAATAAATCTTTAAAAAAAATCACATCCTTGAGAGTTTTATTTCTAATAAACTGTTTTATTTCTAACAAACTGTGTTGGTTGGTTGCTACAGAAAGCTTTATTCACAGCTAATTGTTATAGTTTATATTCTATTTTTTAAAAGGAAGCAAACTAATATCTGATAAGAAGGGAAGATTAAGTAGATTATGCTATCTATATTCATGGGATAAAATGTTATAAAGCATTAAGGCATTTTATCTTTATTTTATTATCCACTGAGGCATTCCTTTTGTATGTATATATTGAATTTCTAGAAGAAGAACCTCAGGGTTTTCCTTCCTGGGTGTTTTCATATTGCTTCATGGCCCAGGATCTCAGCTGAGGTTGCTAGAACAATGAAATCAAAGAGGGAGCAGGCTATTCCGCCATGTTGTCTAGATCTCATTGAGCCTGATCAAATCTGGGGCTGATCAGTCCACTCTTGTTTAACTTCCCTGTGAGATTCACCACAATTTTCCCAGCTCTGCGATTACTGGTGATTTCAAATTTGCTAATGTAAACGTACTTTATCATCATAGTTAGGAACTGAATGAAGTCATTGATGCATAGTTTAACAAGAATCTGGCCTTTGCCTCACTTTTCAGCATAGTTGGGCCTCTTGAGGGCATCAGGACACTCACATGTACCTTTATGGCTGTGTGGGAAGATGGGGCAAGAGTATTAAGACATTTGAAAACAATAAGCTAGTATATAGGAAAATATATGTTACAATGTTGAATGAAAAATCAGGAAATAGAATATTCAATATTCTGATTCATAGTCAATGATCATAACTGCTAAAATGTGCTTTGGAAAAACTGGAAGGAAATCTATCAAAAGATGAATAATGATTATCATTGGATTTGGGAACTATGGGTGACATTTTTTCTTTATGACTTTTGAGATTTTAAAATTGCCTAGAAGGAGCATAAATTACCTTGTGTAATGAGAAACAAACTTATGAAGAAAACTAGAATTGTTATTAGAAAAGGAAATGTCAACTGGAAAATCATCTATGAAGAATGGAAACCTGTCATTACATACACAGATGATCCAATGTGAGTAAATACTTTCTCATGTCAGCAATGTTAACCATACTGATAATTGCACAGGAGTTACAATACCTCACAGGGCTTATAATTTATGAAAATTTTTCATTTTATACCAAATATCTCATTTGATTCTTACAAAGTGCAAACATTTTTATCCACATTTGATAAGTTGAAACAGGTCTGTCAAGAGTAGTCTTTGTCAAACTTACTTGCAAAGGATGCTGACTCCTCAGATGCTGTTAGAGCTAAGAGAAGAGGCAAATGCAGAGGCCTCCCTGATGGCCTACGTGTTAAATCTCAGCACTATCACCAATCTGTCCTGAGTTCGATTCCCAGCAGGAAGCTGACCCACATGGCACAGCAGACCTCTCCTGTCTCACCTGCAGCTGCTATGCATCTCAGTCAATCTGCCTGTCCTACTCCCCACTGTCTCTGGTGACTCCTTCCTACCTACATCTTTGTTCTTCTAAGCAAAAATAAGAGATGATACAGCTAAGTCCTCCAGGGTTCAATTCCCTTTCATTAAAAACGGGGCAGCAGCACACTGGCATCAGGTGACCAGAGCTTGGCCTGAATTTGATCTCCAAGTGTTGCAAACTTCCACCTGGCATGATAAGTTCCCTCATCTGCAAAATAAAGGGCATGCATTAATCTTTCCCCCTGGCTCTAAATCTCATGATCCAAAAACCCAGAATTGCTTTGATGGCTTGAAAATTTTGAATGAATTCTTCTCTGAGATGAGATAATGGTATCCATTTAAAATGTGCTCCCCTTCCTCCTTGTTCTTGCAATCTCTGGCTGTCTCTGTCTCGCCCCCTCCACTGACCCTCTCCTCTCTTCTGCACCAAGCAGAAATCCTGAACTACCCTTTTTTCTTGAGCCTCTTTGTTTATGATGAGTAAGTAGAGCTCTGTCAACGGTGCTTGGTGCAGTGCTAGCTGACCTTCTTATGCACGGGAACAGTGGAAACCACCATAGCTTCCTATGCAATGATTTATTGATTTATTACAGTGTTTCAGTGACAGAGGTCAGGGCCGCTGTGCAATATACTCCCAGCCTTTCTCTCAACTCCTTCAGCCCTGACAAGCACTTGCCAGTCTGTCTGCTTCCCCTCTCTCTTCTGCTTCTGGTTTCCCAAGCAATTTAATCACAAAATTGAAAGACTGGAGTAGAGTTCCTTAAGTTAGGTCAGCTCCTTCCAGACTCCGAGAAAGATTACTCCTAAGTCAGCTCAGCTTTCTCCCGCTGCAGTTCTAATCCCAGAGCTGGAAGGAAAGGAACCAGAATGGAAAGCAAGTGCTTTCCACACTCCATTTGTGTTTGAGTATAAATAACAAAGAACACTTTAATTTTGTGCCCCAGTTTCCAGCAGCATTGGGGCTTTCCTGGATTCCTCTGAAATCATGTTCAAACCAGCTCCATCAATGCTGCTTTGCGTCATGTGTGCCTGGAGAAGACAGGTGAACTGAGTCATGCCAAGCAGATCACTCTGCCTCAGGGAAAGCTTCAAGGGCTCCTCTCAAGGGCACTCATTCATAAACATTTTTTAAGCATTTGCTAAGTGCAAGGCAAAATCCATACCCCCTACTTTTCCTTCCTTCCTTCTTTCCTTGGAAAACTGAGCCGCTCCTTATGGTGTGTCAGGTGTAGAATGTAGCAGAGAGTATGCAACCCCATGCTCTTCCATGCAACCCCAAATGCCTAACACCTCCTTTGGAGGAGACGCCCACTCTGGCAACCTATATTGTCACTCTAGACTGCCAAGGTCCAGGATAACCTGTGCTAGATACCAAGTTTCTACATATTCAGAGAAGGCTTTCTGGGCAATGAATCTGAGAGGGGATGCTTGTTAGGGGTAAGAACAATGGGCATTGTTGCCCCCAAAGGCAAGACTCCAGCATGTACAAAGGTCTGGAAGTCTGAACTGTTCTGACTATCTTGGGTGTATAGTGGGAGATGGGACAGGAAAGTTAGGCCAGACTGAGAAAGGCCCGAACCATTGGCTTCTTTTCTGGAGGGGACGAGGCCCTAGTGTTGGTTTTTAGTTGGCAGAGTTATGCACTCACTTTCTGTTTGACAAGGTAACTCTGTGGTAGCAGGGAGACCTGTGGTGACCCCATCTAAAAGGCAGGAAGACTGCTTGGAAGCCAATGCAAGTGGGGGTTTGGGGGGACAGAAATCGGAGGGAAGTAGGTGAGGGTAACCCCAGGTAGGAACACCAGGGCCATAGCACTACTGTGGTTGCAAATAAGCATTTCAGGAGGAGGAAACAAGTTTTGAGGGAAAGGATGATCTCAGTTTGGGTAACACTGAGTTGGAGATGCTTCTAGACACTGCCAGTGGAGATGCAGATAGCAGTTGGATTGTAGCATGCTACAATTCAGGAGAAATCTGGGAGCAGGAGATGTAGAGTTGGAAATCATGGGTGTGCATGAGCTTTAAGATATTGGAAAGTATGAGATAGTCAGGGAAGGGTACTGTGATGGGGAGAAGGAAGACATGGGCCCTAGGCTGAAACAGGTCAAGGTCATTATGAGAGGTCATGGCCTGAATGTACCAGATTCACTGAGTAAAAGGAAAGTGGATAAAGACATGCTGAATCTTTAAGCCTGAATATTGCTCTTCAGTTTAGAGACTTCATTAGTTTACCCAAGGGTGTGATGATCAAGAACTTGGGGTTTAATTCATATAACCAAACTCAAAAGAATTTTCTTTCCAAAGTAAAGAGAGATTTTATTAGCCCGCAAGGGGAAATACAAGGAAGCACAAAAGTAATCAGGTACTGATTAAAGGACATAAATGCCAACTCAAATGGTTTTGGCTGCTCTCCTGTTTCAAGGTGGAGGTATTTCTACTAAGAAACTAATATTAGCTCTTTCCAAAAGTATTCTCCCCAGAGTGTTATATAGAATGGTGTGACTGGAAGTTGCCCAACATAAGTAGGGGAAAATTCAACACATAAGTTACATAAGTTTGTTAAAACTTAAATCCTCTCTTTAACATTCACAATATAAATTTGGGCTAAAAACTTTAAGGAGTCTTAGCCATCTCTTATGCCTGACCAAACTTTTCCCAATCCTTTGATGATAGAGTTCTTTCACCCATGAAATCAGCCTTCATTTCTGGTCTGTCATAATCTGTCTACTCAATTCCTCCTGGGTACATAACAGACAGCTCAAACTTAGCATGCTCAGAACTAGACTCTTGACATCTTGATGTCTGTCTTTCCCAGTCTATTTTTCATCTTCTCCATTTTAGTAATAGCAAGGAACTTTACTTTCCACTGTCTTGGCCCCCAAATCTTGGAAGTTCCTATCTTCTTCTCATACTCTGTGTGCAAAAATCAGCAAAGCTTGTTGGCTCAATGAAAATATATCCATGCCTGACTCCTTCCCACCAGTTTCACTTCAACCCTCCAATTGCAAACTGTCACCAGTTTTCTCCTGGATTACCACATGAGCTGCTCAATTTGTGCCCCAGTTTCCACCCTTGCTCTGCATATCTAATCTTCATCCAGCAGCTTCTAAAAACTCAAATCAAGGCATATCATTCCCTCGCTTAAAATCTGCCAATGAATGGATTCCTGTCTGAGTCAGAGTAAAGCTCAAATCCTCACAGAGGCCCAGGACACCCTAACCTGATCCTGCCCTCCATTACCTCTTTGACCTCACCTTCCTCCATTTACCACTTTTTTTCTGTATTCCAGTTACACTGGCTTCCTGCCTCAGGCCCTCTGTATTTGCCATTTCCTCTGCCTGGAATGTTCTTTTCCAGATGTCAACGTGGTTTACTCCTTCACATCAGCAGGGTCTCTAACGCATGACCATGCTATAGAGAGGCATTTTCTGATTATCTTTTTGAAATATATCCGCTTGGTTATTTCATAACACATCTGAATATGTCACTGTGTATATTTGCATGTGGTTATTTCTCTATTATCTGTCCTTCCCCTTCCCAATCCCCTTGAGGATGTTGACTCCCTGAGAATAGAGGGGTTTTGATTTATTCAACTAATTTACTTAAATAATCATACACCTGGTGTTAGTGGTTGGAAGAAGGTCTGGCATCCAATAAATATTTCATTGAAGAACTGAATGAAAGGATGACACCTGTTATTAAATCTGCAGAATGTACTTTGGGAAAGTGGTTTAGACTTTTGGTGCTTGCTTGTGGGAATTGATATTGAGTTGGAGAAAGTCTGAATAAAACGGTGACTGTAGACATAAATTTTCAGATATAAGTTTCTTCCACTTAAAATATACTTTATGTTGGTCCTCCCTCATGGCACAACAGGTTAGGATGCAGCATTACAAGCTAGCTGCAGCCGCTTCAGTGTGAGTCCCTGGGGTGATCCACATGGTGCAGCAGACCTCTCTTGACCTGCCCACTGCTCCCCTTAGCAGTGTACTTCGTATATCTGCCTGTTCTGCTCCCCACTCTCTCTGGTGAATCCTCTTACTGCCCCTGCACCTCTGGCCTGTACCCCAGTTCTGTATGCATAAATAAATAAATTTTAAAAGAAAGAAAAAAATGTTTAGAAAAATATGCTATATGTCAAAAAGAGACATTACAAAAAACAAACAGACATCTCACTGATTGGGCAAAATTTTTCTAACACAATACTAATGATAAAGGATTGATCAAAAAGAACTGATGAAACTCAACAAAAATAAACAAAAATAAACAACGGGCAGAAGAGCTAAACAAACAAACAAACAAAATACTTCTCCAAAGAGAAAATGCAGATGGCCAACAAGCATATGAAAAAATCACTTGTAATAAGGGAGATGTAAATTAAAACCATGATGAGATACCACCTCACCCCAGTGAGAATGGCACATCTTCAAACAACTAACAACAACAAATGTTGGTGAGGATGTGGAGAAAAAGGAACTCTCCTGCACTGCTCGTGGGAATGCAAACTAGTATAATTACTATGGAAAACTAGAGGTTTATCAAACTACTAAACATGGAATTTCCATATGACCCAGCAATCCCACTCCTAGATATCTACCCAAAAGACACAAAAACACTGATTCAAAAAGACACTTGTATTTTTATGGCTATTGCTGCTTTATTACAATAGGAAAGCATGGAATCAACCCAAATGGCCAAAAATAGATGACTGGATTAAAAATATGTGGCACATATACACAATGGAATATTACTCAGCAATCAAAAAATATAAACTCATGCCTTTTGATGCTTAGTGAAACAAGCCAGAAAGAAGAAGAAAAATACTGGATGGTTTCACTCATAGCAGGAGCATAAAGGTCCAGGGGTAAAAAGAATGATGGTGATAATGATATATACCAGAGACATTTTGCAGGGGTGGAGTGGGGAGTGGGATCAAAAATGGGGGAGGGGAGGGAGGTGCACTGGATTTTGGTGATGGCACACAGGTGATTTGGTGATGGGAAGCCCATGGGGATTGCAACTGAGTTGGAAAAAGGCACAAAATGATGTAAAAACAAACTATTATATTAAATTTAAAAAACAAGTGCTGTACGTGAAAGATGAAAATTTGAGGGCAGGATTTAAAATAAGGCATCAGAAAGGACATTTCAGTTGACCTGGAAGTCAACCAACACTTATACTTGGTTTTGGGTGAAGTCTAGATATACCTCAACTAGAATCTGTCACTACCATATCTGTTTATTGTCTATTTCCTCAGCTAGAAAGAGCACAGGGATTTTTGCCTTATTTACTGCTTTGCCAGTACCTGACAGTACTTGTTGAAGGTGTGGCTTGAATATCCATCAGTCTTTAGTCCTGCTCTTGGACTGCATAATAAGAACTTACACTTTTCATGTTACATTTTTTAAAGTTTATTCATTTATGCATACAACAACAGGGGTGCAGGCCAGAGGTGCTGAGAGGTGAGAGGATTCACCAGAGAGAGAGTAGGGAGCAGAAAAGGCAGATCGACAAAATCCACTGTGGGAAGCAGTGGGAGAGACAGGAGAGGTCTGTTGCGCCATGTGGGTCAGCTCCCTGACTGGGGGTCGAACTCCTGCTGCAGTGGCTGCAGACAGCCTCATAGTGCTGTGCTTTAATCCATTGCACCATCAGGGAGGGCCCTCATTTTACATTCTTTTTTTTTTTTTTTAAAGATTTATTTATTTGTGCATACAGACAGAACTGGGGTACAGGCCAGAGGCTCAGGGGCAGCGAGAGGCTTCACCAGAAACAGAGTGGGGAGCAGAACAGGCAGATGGACGAAGTACACAGCTGAGGGGAGCAGCGGGCGGGTCAGGAGAGGTCTGCCACGCCATGTGGTCACCTCAGGGGCAGGCAGGGATCGAACTCATGTGGAAGTGGCTTTAGCTTCTCAATGCTGTGCTTTAACCCGCTGCGCCACCAGGGAGGGCCCATTTTACATTCTTTCCTTACGATTCTCAACATGTACATGATACATATTCATCCAGTAACTGGTTAATATTTACTGAGTACCTACGAGGAAGAAAAGCATAGGCATAAAGAAATAGCTTTCTGTCTCATTATAAGCCATTTCATCTCCAGGGATAGTTTGTGTTTAAAAGCAGGATATTCCTATGTGTAATGTTTTTTCTGAAGGTGATTAAAAATAGATAACATTTCTGTACTTTGATGTTTTCTTTACTTTTATGGAGGAGATCAATAGATTTTGCCAAATAAAGTGGAAGAAATTATAAAATGTACCAGCTTATGTAAAGGTCATGTGCTTACTAGAGAAACTGCAAAACAGGTCAAGTCATGCATCCCAAAAAAGATGGTGATTCTACCTGCCCCCACTCCCTGCCAGAGTGATTCAAAATTCCATTAACTGAATGAACCGAGATGTAAGGTAATCGCCTCAAACTCTAGACTTAATAACAGAACAGGCACAAAAGGTACTCCATGTCTGCTCAAAGTTGCAAATCACCTTTGGTACAGTCACAGTCAATTTGATATGTTGTTCTTAATGTGCTCTGATCTTCCAGTTATACGACACCCCTAGGAAAAAAGCAAAATTGTTTTTTTATGAGAAAGCTAATTTTCAAGTAATGGAGTTAAGAAGAAAATCTTACAAACTTTCTAAACACTTAGCTATACCCTTGAGAGAACCTTCGCTCTTCGTGTACTCATGAAAAGAACACAATATTCTGAATGACTCAGACCCAAACACGCCAAATGGTGATACATGGACTTTTAAAACAGGATCGGAGCCTTGGGCCAACATTTTACGTTTGTTATTTAAGAGTAGAACACTGGAGGTTATCAGCATGGCAGGTAATACAGGAGGGGTGATGGAGTCACCAGGGTCTGTATAAACTTGGCTTGCTGGAGTTGAGGTGGCCAGGGGGAGGGAGTGAGGGTGGAAAGTCCCTCATACGGAATGATGCCAAGCCCAGTGGCATTTGCAGTTTCCAGGCACCATCAACATTAACAGGCAAAAGTAGAAAAGCAAACACTGTCTTTAAATGTGGTTTCTCTTCTTATTTTTCCAGACTACTCATGGGATGCTTCTGGTGATTAAAAAGATGGCTTGACATGACTTCTGAGAAACCCTTTCATCTACCCTCGACTGCCAGTGCTTTAGCAATACCGAGAAAAGGGACTTTTCTCCCTAATCTACAGGAAGGTTATGAAGTAGTTAAAAATACTTTCTCTCTTCTCTCTCTGACATATAAACTTACCTGTGTATGTGTGCACGCATACAGCTATTTTTAGAGCATTCTAGGTTTACAAAAAAACTGAAAGCGATGAATTTACATTAATAATTATAGAATCATCCTGTACTGGATTTCTGTGGCTGCTATAACAAGCAACCGTGATTTGGTAGCTTAAAGTAACAGATCTTTATTCTTCCACAGTTAGAAGGTCAGAATTCAAAATCACTGCACTCCTTCTGGGAACTCTTGGGGAGTCTCCATTGTATCTACTTGCTTCTTTCCATTTCCGGGGACCATCAGCATGCCTTGAACAACAGCCCTATTTCTGCCTCTGTGGTTGCAATGCCTCATCCTCTTCTGCCTGAGTTACCTCGCTGTATCTTGTTTTCATAAGGACACGTCCCTGCAGTTAGCTACATGGATAATACAGGAAGACACCCCATCTCATCATCCTTACCTCCACTGCATCTGCAAAACCCTATTTATTTCCAAACAAGGTCACTTTCATAGCTTCTTAGACTTGGGGCACACAATGTCTTTGTAGGAGGCCTCTATCCAATACCCATTGCTCTTCCTGGGTTCCCTTAATCAGTCTTGCTGGCAGCTACAAAGATTTTTAAATTAGCATTCTGTCCTGAACTTTTTTTTTTTTTAAGATTTATTTTTATTCATACAGAACTGGAATACAAGCCAGAGGTGCAGGGGCAGTGAGAGGCCTCACTAGAGGCAGAGCAGGGAGCAGAACAGGCAGATCAATGAAGTGCACTGCTGAGGGGAGCAGCAGGCTAACCAGGAGAGGTCTGCTGGGCCATGTGGGTCAGCTCTGGGGCTGGGGAATTGAATTTACACTGAAGTGGCCAAGGCCATCTTACAGTGCTGTATCCTAACACGTTGTGCCACCAGGGAAGGCCCCTGTCCTGAACTTTTACTAAAGTTCCTTTATAAAAGTTTCTTTTATAAAAACTGCCAAAGATAATACAAGATCAAAATTCTAAAAAGGACAATGGTTTAGAGAAGGAGTTAGAAACTCATAGAACAGAGAATAATCAATAGTCAATTGAGCAGAGAAATTAAAGTTGGTTAAATATCTTCTGCTATTTGTTTTGAGTTATGGTCTCATTTAATTTTCATTTCAAACCATGAAGTGCCCATTGTAATCCATCCTTCTCTAAGTGGGGATATAAAGCCTTTAAGAAGTTGGCTAATATTCCCAAGTCCCACCAACTACTAAGAGCAGAGCCAAAGCTGAGAAGCCAAACCTCAGGCCCTGCCTCACTAAGCATGCTTCTTCTTTGGCCAGGAGAGGGGTGTCTGGGGGCTCTGGGACCTCAGAGCCAGCTGTGCCCAGCATTTGACAATTGAGGAGCTTGCAGACTCATACCAGGACAGAACTGCTTGGCTCGGGTTCATTGCCACTCTTCCGAGTCCAGTCCCTGCAAGTACTTACTTTTCACCTAGATGCTTGCCAAGTGTCACCTGATTAGCTCATCAAGGTGGGTTCTGATAAAGCTTGGAATCCTGCAGGCATATTTAAATCCTACTAGTGGCTTCTTCAGCAGACAGGGCCTTTGAGAGCTAGACTGATGAAGCTACAATAGTGGAATGACAGATGTGGGTTTTCTAGCAGGGGAGCCGTGAGGGGAGTATGATGTCTCTCCAGTGGAAACAGGGGCCTCCTCTGTGACTGGAAGCTGAATGAGCTGACTGTCCTGGAAACAGCGACAGTAGGCGTGATTGAAATGACAGCTTCACACCTACAGGGCTCCCGTAGCTTCAGTCATCTTCACACAACAGGATAAAGTTTTCCATGTTCCAAAATTAATTATAAGACTGAAGGCATGAATCAAATAATTGTGCACACAAACTTTTTAGCCTTATGCTTGAGACTGTCAACTTTGAAATCAGTTCTGCTTACTAGCTGTGTGACCTCCTGCAAGTAACTTAAATTCTCTGCGTCTCAGTTTCCTCATCTGCAGACTGAGGATAATAATACTTAAGAAATTGTATTAATTAATTAATTATTGAATGAAGCACCACTGTTTTAAATCCTTGTTAATCTGTTGACGGATGAGATTTCCTCCCTCGCGTGTGGTCACCACATCTCGCCCATCACCAAGCATCCATAGTCCTCCACCACAGTCAATTGTGAGCCCCCCACTTCCTTGTTTTTGCCCCTCCCCCCTCTGCTTGAAAGGATAATAATACTTTCCAGATAAGAGTTGTTGGAGGAAACAAGTACACCCAATAACATCTCTGTAAATGTTACCTATTATTACTACTAAGTAAATGAAGATTGTTACTACTGCTAAGTGAACTTGGGATCTTGAGTATAGATGGCCCCTTAGTGGCAACCTTGTCTGTCCATTTGTGCAAAGTATAATAATGTCTTAGGACATTTTTCCAACTTGGGAAGACACTATTGTCCTGCATGATAGCTATAATCCTGGGAGACTGAGCACACCACAGTCCTGTGAATGATTTAGCTGTTGCATAATTGATTTTGCCACATGGACAAAGACAACTTGAACAAGAAGACATGGACAGCAGAGGGGAAAATAGTGGCTCAAAGCTTGGTTTTCTGGGTCAGAGAGAAAGGAACAGGTAACTCAGTAACAGACATAAAGCTATGGGAGCTTGGAAAAATTAACTAGTGTTTGGGACCTCAGTGTGTTTATTGGTAAATGGGGATAATAAAGGCATGTCACTCATAGCATTGTAATGGTTACATGTGGTAACTATGGAAATACCTGAAATAACTTTTATTCCATCAACTATAAGATGCATGGAAGTGATTAGTTTCTTCCCCGGAACAAGGTAATCATTCACACATGCTATTATTGTTGTTAGAATTGCTATTGCTTTCTTATTACATATCAAGTCATTTTGACAAGTGTCAATAGCTCATAAGATTTTTTACTATATTGAAACTTTAGTATATTGAAATTCTGACCCTTTGAATAGGGCCCTAAGTGGGTCAAAAATAGAACTTGAAAGTCTTTTTTTGTTCAGTACAATTTCACTTATAATATACTTTCCATTTTAACAGAAAACATAACTGAAGACACTCTTTAGGCTTTTATTACTCTTGGAAATACTTTTCTTTGTTTTAGGATATTACTAAATCTAGATAAATTCCCAACTTCCTGAGAGCATGATAAACCAGCTCATTTTTCTTCACAGATTAATATGAAGAGAATTAACTCTGAATCTTGATTCCTATCTAAAATTTAGGGGGGAAATTCGGTGAAGTCATAGAAGTAGCTTCCTCTTGGGCAAAGTGACGGGTTCCGCTGTTGTCTTTGGGGCTACTCAAGAGCAGCAAAGTAGTGTCTGTAATAACAGCTTTTATTCTCTGACCCATTTCACAATCCATTATTGCCAAAAAACACTTGCTACCTTTGGAGCTATCAGATCCTTGGCCTGAGCAATGTGTTCAACTTTTCGATTATTCAGTTCCTTTCAAGCTTGCAAAGTGGTTTTACATTACGATTATGATTTCTCAAAGGGAGAGCCATCTTAAGGCACAGCCACAGTCGTAGAGGCAGCTCTGAGGTGTAAGCGAAAGCATCTCAGAATTAGCCATCATTAGATGAGGTGAGCCTGATATGGACCCGTGCCCCAGCTGGGAAAGGTGTTCCTCTAATTGCCTGGGAAAACTGGTGCCAGCACCCCATTTTTTAGGGGCTGTGCTGTCTACATTTCCAAGTCAGGAAGCCCCACTCTCAGTAATCGTCCCAGTAGCTAGAATTGTACCTATTAAGTGACCAGGTTGGGTCACTGTCCTCAAGCAGTCTCTTGACTGACGTCACCCTGAAGGATGAGTTAAGTTTATTATCTTTTCTCAGGTCACTGCTTGGAAGCTGTTTTATTTCTCCTCCATGACCCCCCAGAGGAGGCAATGCACACCCACACATTCAGTCCTGCTTCTTTTAAGCAAAGCTAGTGCTCACCCCTGTTAATCAAACAACAACAATGTGCTAGTATCTTCTTAAGGTTTTATTCTTGCTCTTCTGTCTCTTTGCACAGAGACCAAACCTTGAGGAGAGGGTTGGAAGAGAATGTGATGGAGGAGCACAAGGATCAGAAACTGGAAGCTACACATTGGATTTTAGATCTACTACCACCCATTCACCCTTCTACTCTGTTAGATAACTTGATTGGAGAATCTGGATTTTTTATAACCCTCAGCTCACGGGTCATTCATGACATTTATTCTGGAGAAGAAGTAAGTAGACCTTTAATTTTTTTTGATGTTTTACAATTCTAATAGAGTTAAAATATAAATTAACCAGGGAACATTTGAGAATGTTGTCACAACATCCTATACATGTGTCATCATGGACAGAGAAATGGGAGAAAGAGAGGCAGGAATTCAGGGCCTTTTGGTCTCAAGACCTGTCTTCTTACTACTCTTGAAGGAGATGTTGGAGTCATCTAAGTGCAGGTGAGTAAATGGAGACTTAGAGGGAGTTACCCAAGGCCACGTTCCCATTATCTGTCTACCACTGAAGATAAGTCTGTCATTACATATAATGGGTGACAGAAAGGTAAATCTGAGCAAACCTTCAGAGTTCCAGAAACAGGAAGTACTGGCTGCTCTGATTGCCATTCCTAATATTTTGTATGTTCAAGGAGCCTTAATAGGTAGTATCTAGTACCGGAATTGTGAAGTGGTACCTTACCTGGGTCAGCTTTCTCCACATGTTGTATCCTCACTGTCATTCATCTTGAGGTATTTTTTTTTAAAGATTTATTTATTTGTACATACGGAACTGGGGTACAGGCCAGAGACCCAGGGGTGGTGAG
This sequence comes from Condylura cristata, assembly GCF_000260355.1. Classification (NCBI taxonomy): domain Eukaryota; kingdom Metazoa; phylum Chordata; class Mammalia; order Eulipotyphla; family Talpidae; genus Condylura; species Condylura cristata. Next base: position 2,216,868 of record NW_004567138.1, read on the forward strand.
AGGCTTCACCAGAGACAGAGTGGGGAGCAGAACAGGCAGATCGACAAAGTACACTGCTCAGGGGAGCAGCGGGTGGGTCAGGAGAGGTCTGCCACGCCATGTGGTCACCTCCGGGGCAGGCGGGGATCGAACTCCTGCGGAAGTGGCTTAGGCTTCTTTTGCAGTGCATTAACCCGCTGCACCACCAGGGAAGGCCCGATTCTGCTTCTTTTAGCAACACATTGAGTCCTAGTCTCTGGGAGCTGCCTGCAAGAAGTGCCTGGATGGACTGATTTTCTCTGTTGAACTTCTTGTTTCTTCTAGGTATGTCTTGGCAAAATAATGGAGTTAAAAGAGAGTATGGTATGAGAGGAAGGCTTAGGGGGAGGGGAGGATGATCTAGAAATGTAATATGAAGGAAGGTGATAGGAGGAGGTGAAGGTTAAATGGGGGCAGAGAGAAAAGGAGGAGGAAATGGAGGGGAGGTAACAGAAAGAGAAGAGACAGCAGTAATAATAGTGTTGAAGGGGAAGGAGAAAGCTAGAGAAGACGGAAAACCAGGATAAAAATGAAAGAAAGGCACAGAAATCTACCAGCTGAGCAATACAGGAACAAAACAAACAAACTAGCAACAAACACATCCTTAGTAGGGGAGAATTGCCTCTCAGACTTCTGACTGCTCCCAGTTGGCTAGTCCTTGTGGTTTTAGGCTGATCCCCTGGGGAGCACCCTACGACTGGGTAGAGTAGCCTTCCCAGAGTCTGCAGTTTCCTCTGGCTTTCTTTTTAGTCCCCTGAGGTAGTTGGGCAAGTAAAGGAGCTCCTGAGATTTCTTTCCACCCAGGGGCTCATGGTATCTAGAGGCCTCTGTGTAAGGGCTGGCCCTAAAAGACTCCTCCTGATGGTTCTCCCTCAGGTAAGCCACCTGGTTTCAGGTTGGCTAATGATTTTATTTTAGTCACGAGGTGGTGCAGAGACTTCCCCCAGTAAGTTTCCAGAACTGAGCTTATTTGCACAGTGGGAGAGGGCTGAGGGGAGCGCCAAAAGGAAGACTCCCCAGCTAGTCTTCCTGTCAGCCAGCCCTAAACTGTAGCAGCTCTGCTGCTCCCACTTGCCCACCTGTTGATCTTTGTAGCCTTCCAGTGTCCCAGCAGGTTTCTTCTGTATCCATCTAGCTGCCTCTGCCAAGCCAGCGGCTGAGTCACTGCTCTTTATCTCCTAGACTTTATGTGCTATTTGTGGGGGTGGGGGAGGGGACCAGTAGAAGAGTTGCAAGCCTTCCAGCTGTGTAGGTGCTACCTGAACCGACCTCCCCACTTGGAGCTCCCCAATCTCCGAGTCTGCCTCAATTATCCTTGATCTAACAAGTCCAGAGTGGCCTCAGTCGGGCAATGCTCATAATATGTGTGCCTATGATCCGTTTCAAGGCTTTTCCGTCTTGTGTGAGCCTGGAGGTAGCAAGCTCAGCAGCCTCACTGTGCTGCCATCTTGCCTCCAACCTCCTAGTCATTTTAAAGAAAGAAGGCGATGCCTGAAATTCATGTAATAAAACCAGGGACATTCCAGGCAGAGGGGAAAAAAATTGTCACTCGTTGAATATCATGTCAGGCTTTCACTTAATATGCACTATTTAATTGATCTCTTCTCCCCCCTCCCCCATGTATCATTGCTTATTTATGTATTATGAGTTTTGGGTATACACCATTAAAAACAACATCCGCATATACACTATATTAACTCACTGCTGGAAGTCCAGTTCTATTATCCTTCAAAAACAATGGAAGCCCTTCACAAGCTGGAGTGTCATGCTGATCTTTGCATTGTGCTGAAGAAAGCACTTTCTGGATTCTTTCTCTAACCCTCCTTTTACATCCTGTTCCTACTCTGCTGCCTTTCCATATCCATGGCATAGATCGAGGCTCAAGCCAAGGGGGCAGTTAAAGGCTTGTTTAAATTCCCATCACTGTTTAATTTTTCTTTTATACTAGTTTACACTAGTATAAACATTTCCTTTATACTAATTGGAAGGCTGGATTACCGACAACGGGTTTCATTAGTTTGCTAGAAGCAAACTACAGAGTTTGCAAGGGCATTAACTGCTGAATTTTGTGACTGGGGAAGCCCACAGAGGGATAGTTCTTTAACAGAGCTTCATTTGCCAGCACACAATGTGGGTGCAGATGAGGACACTGAACCCAAAGTGTGGACACAGCATCTGGCATTACTGGAAGATCCAGGAACCACTGTGTCTGCCAAGGAAAGTTCAGGAATCAGAGCGAGCCAAGCAAAGGTGGGAGCAGCTCAACAACATCCTGGCCCTACCCTTTAGAGATTCTGATTTAGTGGACCTGAAGCAGGATGGACAAATGAACACAAGCTGATTTAACCGCTGCCTGTTTGAGACCCAGCGATTTATAAAACACAGAAGCCAGAAAATGAGAGCTGCGTTCTATTTATTGCTCAGCTACCCTTTTGAAAGACAATTTTAAGTCTTAAGTGTCTTTTGTGATTGTGAGAGTGGATAAATGACCTCATGGGTGGTCAAATACGGCATACAGTTACTTAGCATATGGTGTATTAGTTTCCCCCAATGCATGATGAAGTGAGATCTGAAAGTGCTTTTCTGAAATCCACGAAGTCAAGTGAAAGACATACAGAGTATTCTGAGCTGTTGGGAGAAGAATAATTCTAGCTATTATTACTGAAACAGCACTTTACTGTAGCTGCTAAAGGAAGTGCCATTTTTTGTTCTTGATGGTCTTGGAAAAAAGACTCAGCTCTTATGTCATGAAGCCCATAAAGATCCCCTTAATTATTTAGATGAAAACATTTTTGAACTTCATGCATCATTCTCATGCACACAGGAAGAAAACAGCCCACAAGAGTCCTTCCCCCCAACCGACCAACATGTTCTGTAAGTCCATGAGTCTGTCTGCATGGTTATGGGGATCAACTGTTAATCAGTTCTCTTGAGGCTAATTTTTATTCACTTGTTGAAACAGGAGACTTTAAGAGAGCCCTAGTGTGCAATGGACTTTGTCTCCAAAGTTTACTTTGAACTTGGGCAACTAAATTTTGTTTAAACTGTGATTACCCCCTCCCTCCACCCACATCCATAAACTATCATGTATCCAAAGAGATACTAAAAGTTCTGAGCAAATAAAAAAAGAAGTGATAGAACTTAATTGTGTGTTTTAGAAGAGTATCCGAGAAAATTACTTTTCTGCTACAGAGACAGCTGTGGTCTGGGACACCACCTTCTTCTAGGAAAACAATCTCCCTCATCAGCTGGCTGGGGAAGAAAGATATGCTACTTTATAGGGAGGTATTGCCCTTGTGGCTCTGGGCTAATCTGGGGCTCCATGTAAGAGTCAGGGGTGGAATTGCTGGCTGTTGAGTTTTGGAATGGAGACTTTTGGATAGGATGAAGTGATACTCAAGGGGATGGGAATGGTGTGTGTGTGTGTGTGTGTGTGTGTGTGGTGAGATGAGTAGTGTTCCCTATAAAGATATGTTCAACAGCACCTGTGATTGTGATCGTATTTGGAAAAGAATTCTTTGCAGAAGTAGTTATGTTAAGGATATTGAGATGAGATTTTCCTGGATTGGAGTCCACCCTGCGTCCAATCATAAACATATTTATAAGAGAAGAACAAGAGAGAAGACTGTAATTCTGGATGCAGAGACTAGATTGCGTGGCCATAAGCCAAGGAATGTCAGGGACTACCAGAAACTGGAAGAAACAAATAACTATTCCCTTCTACAGTGTGTGAAGGGACCTGGCATTCTAGGTACCTTGAGTCTGGACCCTTGATTTTCAGAACAGTGAGAATAAATTTCTGTTGTTTTAAGTTACCCAGGTTGTGGTTATTTATTACCAGAATAGAAAGTAAGAAGGCTCAGAAGCCTGTTCTGTCAGACCAGTGCCATGACCGTCTCACTCCCCTTATTTGGTCCATACATCTCTCTTCTCCAGTTAATATGAGTTACCTACAAATTTTCAATGTAGCTGATTTCTAGATGATCAAATCACAGAATTCAGCTTCTTCTTAGAGGAAATTCAGTAAAGACAGATAGACAGATGTGTGCAGACCAAATTTTTTCCCTTATATTTTTTCATTCAGAGAATTCTAAATGAAATAAATAAGAAATAAACATTTCTCTTAAGGTCATAACAGTTTCTGTATCAACCAACTCAAAGGACCGATTTTCAGTTCTTGTCTTTCTAGATGGCTCAGATGTTCTGGTACATTAACCACTTTCTCCTTCCTGAAATGCTGTCAAATGGCTAAATATGGTATTTCTGGATCAAAAATATGTCTTCTTCCTTGATCCCCAAGTGGGAAAATCATTCAGTTTAGCACAACACTTTTTTTCAAGAGATGAATCCTCTCTTAGTGAATTCAGATCCATTGGTACTTTCAGGAGAATGACTACAATCAAGAAAACAACTTCTGGCTGGCACCCTGCAAGTTGGAAGCTTAGAAGTTTGATGGAAGAGATCTTCTAATTTTATGTTTCTGAAAATTGATGTTTATACATATGATGTGGTAGCATCTTTTTCTCCTCAAAGGAAGTTATTTTTAAATTGCCAATGCAATCTTCATTTGATGGAACTTAGCACTGTGTCAAATGTCGATGAGGGGCTAGCAGGCTCATGGGTATTGGCAAGAGCCTGAGAAGGGTTAAAGGTCATCCAGGTAATGGTCTGGGGCTGGCATGGAGCCATGGGCAGAAGGTAGCAATTCTGTTGTGCAAACACACCTCACCATTCCAAGCTCTGCAAAGTGCCATCTTGTCTGTCTTTTCTAATGTTACATGACTTTCCATTTTGATCACAAGTCACTCATTCTTTTTTCTTTCTCCTGCTCCAAAAAGTAAGCATTTTGAGTCTTCTGACATTTAGTGTAGCAGAAGGCTGTATGAGTGATGCAATAATTTTCCTTTATCTTCAGAAAAGCAAATATCTGGGAATGTCAACTATTCAACTGTCAAGCCATATCTTCTATGCTTCCTTTCAGACTTAAGAGAGAAAAAACCATGCTTGGGCAGATTACCTAACCCATTTTAGTTTATGAAAAGTTGGGCAAGAGGGCAAGACTTGAAAGGCACCTGCTTACCTGATTACAGCTTTTAAAAAACACCTTCCAAGGGAATATAAGAGAACAAAATAAGATATAGGGCAGGCCCTGCCTGGTGGCTCAGTGGGTAAGATATAGGGTGGGCCCCTGGTGGTGGGTTAAAGCACAACACTAAGAAGCCAAAGCCACTTCAGCATGAGTTCGATCCCCACCTGCCCCAGAGGTGACCCACATGGCGTGGCAGACCTCTCCTGACCCGCCCCCGGCTCCCCTCAGCAGTGTACTTCGTCCATCTGCTTGTTCTGCTCCCCACTCTGTCTCTGGTGTATCCTCTCACTGCCCCTGAACCTCTGGCCTGCACCCCAGTACTGAACATAAAAAAAAATGTTAAAAAAAAAATAAGATGGGGGGGGAACAATACAAAAACAAATAAACAATTATAAACCAGAGAGCACCTACAGGGGAGGGGGACAGGGAGGGATCAGAAGGAAGGAGGAATGTGGGGGCTATGGTGATGATGGGTGGAGGGGAAGTAAACATTGTAAAATGAACAATAATGTAAATAGGTACATAAATACTACTAACTACTACTACTACTAACTACTACTACTAACTACTACTACTAACTACTACTACTACTACTACACAAACAAACCAACAACAAAACACCCTCCCCAGATTCCACAGATGCTGGTTCACAGACACTGAGTAGCTCTCACTCCCTGCCAGAAATCTCCACCAGTTACCACAGGCTCTCATGGCAGGGCAGCGCCACTCCTGGGGACTCCTATGGCTTCAGGGTTTCTTGCTGGCTGTGATTTCTCTCCAGTTTGCCCAGCTCCAATCTCTGCCACGTCCTGCCTTGCTCTTTGGGCTGGAAAGCCCTTCCCTAAGAATAGTCTCATCCGGGCCCCTTTGCCCTTTATTTCCTGTTGTGGCCAGCCTGCGGGAAAGGCCCAGCAGTGCAGAAGAGAGTGGTCAGAGGTTTCCTTTCTGCCCATGTCTGAGTTGGCACTGCATGGTGACAGTGGCCAGCTTCTCTGTGATTAAACCTTCCCCATTGTCCTCTCTGAAGACTTAGGGACATGGTGGTTTCCAGCTGGTTTGGGATGTGGATTTCTTTAGCTCTGCCCACACTTGCCTTAAATTCACTGCAAATGAAACATCTGATTGGAGATCTGTCTCTAGCTATGAGCCCAATTAATACTGTAGGATATTCTGTGGTCAAGAGCTGTGTTCACTGCCACTTACTATCCCCATTTGGGGATCTTTTTAGTCAGGTCAAGGAGCAGAAAATGGAGGCTTTCTTTTGAGGTCCTTCTGCCCTCCCATCCAATCCTCCCCCATTTCCTCTCCATCCCCTCATTTCCTACCACATTGACCACCCCTACACCTGTCCCATTTCTTATTCTTGAAGGTCTTTCCCCTTACACTGTGTTCGCATTTGGAAGCTAGATTTAGTAAAATGTCCAGAAGGATTTTCTTTTCTCTCAAGTTTGTTTTATGGAGTAAGGTCCAGAGTGAGAACAATTTTGTCACCCATTAAGATGGGGTTTTGTTTCCCACAATTCTCATTTTCCCCCTTCTCACCCATTCCCCCCATCAAGGCCTTTTGCTTTTCTCTACCCCACTTTCAGAAATCTCTCTCCTTCCTCTCTGTGTCAATAGTAGGTCAGAAAATTGTAGGTCAATGACTGGTCTCCAACCTTCATCTCTGTCTGTGTCATTCTGTGGTACATGGTGTCAAAAGCACAGTCATCACTCTGAACACAGTGGCTATGATTCCTTTGCCTTTTGATTCAAGAACAGCCCCTGGAACGGGCCCCTGGCTCTGTCTTCTTCTCTTGTTTCTTGTTCCTTCTCCTCACAAATATCATCTGCCCCAGACAGGGCATTCTGTACTGTGTTCCCAGAATAAATATCCCCTTTTCCTAGCTTTGCTTCCACTCTTCTCTGGAATGTTCTTTCATTCATTTTAGCAATTTGGGTGCCTGCTTGAGTTTGGCTCAAACTAAAGCAATTTCCTCCATGAAGTTTTCCTTAATCTCACCAGCCACAAATAAGTCCTTTTTCCTTTATTTTACTCTCCTTAAGATACTCACAGCCAGCTATGAATTAAGTTTGTAGGTAGGCTTGGCTCCTGTTCTCTTCTAGATGATAAATGAGAAATGAAGGTGCAGGAGAAAGTTAATTCACTTGGAATTAAGAGGTAACCTGCTTATCCACCCTGGAAATCACTCAGTTTCTCTGGACTTTTGTTTCTTCATCTATAAAAAGAAGGGGTTGAACCCAGTGTCCTTGAAGATCACCAGGATTAAGAATCCACAAACTCTTTATCAGATCTTGAAATATGAGACATATTTATCTCTCCCTGACTCTATGAGGGGGTAAGAATTAAATAGCTGCACATTTTCTCGGTAGTCGGTGGTTACCCATTAATGGAGAGGGCAACATGAGGACGGGAGATTGCACCCTTAATAGCGTAAGGTTGGAGTTTGAATCCAGTTCTATGCCTTTTGACTGTACAAACTAAGGTAACATCTGAACCTTTGGATTTCTGTTTATACAATGGAGATAATAACTGGTCCAGAAGACTGTTGACAGATTAAGAAAGATCATTTAATGAAATCTTCTCAATCAGCCCTCCTTGGTTGGGGTGCAGCACTGTAAGGCTAAGCCAAACCGTGGCCACTTTAGTGGGAGTTTGATACCTGCCCTGGAGCTGACCCACATGGCGCCGCAGACCTCTCCTGTCTCACTCCCTGCTCACCTCAGCAGTGTACTTCATCCATCTCCCTGTTCTGCTCCCCGCTCTGTTTCTGGTGAATCCTATCCTTGCCCCTGAACCTCTGGCCTGTACCTCAGTTCTATATGCACAAATAAATAAAATCTTTAAAAAAATCTTCTCAGCCTGCCCCTGTAAGCAATAAATGGAAGTATAAGCAGTGGAGACAAATCTAGTATCTGGTTCTCAACCCTGGAGAGCTTTCAACTCGTTTGGAAACTTCAAAAACATATTATCTCCTTGGCCCCAATTCAAAAGGATTGAATCAGAATCTCTAGAGATAAGACTTTGCCATCTATTGTTTAAGAAACTCCTGGGTTTCCCAAATTACAGTCAAAGTTGCCAACCATTGTTCTCCTGAGTAATGGTCTAGTGGGACCAAGTATTTTTATTAAACTGACCCCAAGAGAGGAGGCATCACAAGTTGTCTAACTAATTCTTAAGTCATGCTTCAGAGAAGTTTGAGTTACTTGGGTAAAGAAAGGTCTGCATTCCAAATGCAGGGTCAGTAACTTCGCTCATTTCTATGTCCTCTATTTATTCTGGTAGGCTGAAAGATAAAGGTAGCCATCTGGGCTAGTACTGGCACTTGTGAAATGACTAGTGAATCATCTTTTCCAGCATCTGAAGTCATTCTGGAGGCGTTCAAATCTTCTAGCACTCCAACTGATGAAATGGATTTAAAATTCAAAATCTCAAGTCAACTTCTTTTCTTCCTGGTTCCAAGCTTAATAGTGTGTCACCATGGAAACAGGTATTTCTGCTTAAAGACTGATCCTCCCCTTAAAAAGTTGTCTCATCTATTTTTTGATAATAATCAATGACAGGAATTAAATAATTGAGATTTATATCCATGCAAAATGTGAAGGACCTGGACTCAGACTCTTCTTAGGGGGTATGGAAGTTCCTTTCTCTGAATCTGGTAAAGTTTCATTTGCTTTCTTCTGGGAAGGAGGGAAAAAACTTTTCATTTCCAGAGTATTATTCAACATTGGGTAGTTATACCCCCAAATATGAGAGAGTAAAATTATTATAATCTGCCTGAATCTCAGTTTTTTGGGTTCTAAAGGAGAGCACCAAAAACCAATTTTAATGATTCTACACCCAATTCCAACACTTGGGATATTTCCTGTTGGACAGCTCAGCAATTCTCCAACACCATCTGGGTGTCATATAATTCAACTCATTTCCAGCACTCACATTTCATGGGTTAGTCCTATGAAGACAGCTCCCTTCCCTTTTCACATGATAATAAAAACTCTAGATTGCGACCTGTGCTTCTGATCAAGTGGCTATAAATCAGAATTTCCTTTGACCCCCCTCTTTAGATTCAATTTAAAAACTTGCTTACAGAGTTATCAGTTTATTTTATTAAAGGGTGTAACTCAGGAATACCCCAATGGAATAAGTGTATAGACACAGCACATAGAAAGGGTCTTGGAGTTTTCTTGCCCTCGCCAGACCTACCAATTTCCCAGCATCCCATGTGTTCACCAATTGGAAGCTCTCCAAACTCCATCCTATGGACATTGATGGAAGCTCCTTTACATAAGCACATTGACCAAATCATTGGCCATCGTGATTACATCAACTGCAGCACCACACCCCCTCTCTGATGGTCGCTTGGGGAGGGATTGAAGACTCACCTCTAATCACTTGGCTAGTTCTCCTGATAGCCAGCCACCTCTAGTGAGATCCAGACCCACCACATTAACATCACAAGAAATAGATTTATTGTATCAACCACTTTGTAAATTCTAAGGGTTTTAGCAGCTATATGCCAGGAACAGTGGATCAAGATCAAATATATATTTCTTATTCTAAATCATAAATGCACACAGCACAAGCCTGTTTTAAACTGGTCTAAGGGGCTTCAGATGCCCTGGCTGAGAAATCTGTGTTCTGTGAAAGAAGTGGTTCCCACAACCTGGGTAGGGGTCTGCAATGTTCTTTTGGATGCTTTTTGATCCAAACAGTTTTGGAAACACTCCCTCCCTCTGGCATCGGGTGGTCTTCATGGCACCACCCAGTGGACGTCGTGGGAAGGAATCCATGAGGGAATCAGGCAGGAAGGGGAATGTGGCAAAAAGCAGGACGGGTGGGTTGTGTCTGCTGAAGACCCCAGAGTCTTACTGGCAGGAGATGGTCTCAGAAAGCTCAGTGGCTTTGTCAGGTGTCAATTCCGCTACTGCACTGTGCAGACAGGATCCCCTTCCCTGAGCAGGCCCACTTAAGGTGGGTGCCGTAGACATTTGCACAAGATTAGAGGGTGTCCATCTGGCCCTCCTGGTGGTGTGGTGGCAGCCCATGGGGATTTGTGGAGAGCTGGATTAGTTTGTTAGGGCTGCTATAACAAAAGACCACAGAAATCTATTTCCTTACAGTTTTTGAGGCTGAAGTCCAAGGTCAAGGTGTCAGCAGGTTGGATTGTCTTGAGACCTCTCCTTGACTTGTAGATAGATGCCTTCTTGCTATGTATGTGGTCTTTCCTCTCACGTGCATCCTTTATATAATCTACTCCTCTTCTAAGGATACTGTGTATTGGATCAGTACCCCACCCTAATGGCCTAACTTAAACACTTTTATTATTATTATTTTTTTACAAACTCTTTTTCCAAACACAGTCATATTCTGAAATTCTGAGGGTTAAGACTCCAGCATAAGTATTTAGGTAGAACAAAATTCAGGCTTTAACAGTGGCTCTTGATGAGCCAGGGTGGTGGGTACATTTTTTGCTCTCCAGAGGAAACCAGACTGCTGCAAGAGAAAAGAATGTGGCCACTGCCCAGAGAGATGAGGAAGCAATAGATAGGCAGGACCCATTGCATTTGGGATGGAAGATGTCAACTTTGTAAGGAACAATTTAGTGTGTGACTCACAGCACGGTTTATAGTATGTCTCACTACCAGTATGCCTGTCTGGCAGTTTCTCCTGAAGTGTGGGTAACAAGTCACTATTTTAACTGCTGAGCTTCCAGATATCTCTTGTAGCTGCACTTTTACCCCAGCCATGTAACAGGGATTGATGTCAGGATCAATAAGACTAGTTTTACTAGAAGTAGCAATGTGCCTAGGTTTATTTTTTTCTTCTTATTAATTAAGATAGTCTTTTTCATTTTTCTTCTTTGGACATTTTTTCCCTTGAATGTTCTTTCTGCATGTTTAGACCCCTTTTTCATTTCACCTCTAAAGTCATATTACTGAACAACTATTACCCTCCATTAAATAATGAGTCACATTGTTAGGAACTCAATCACATATCAGTAACAGGTAACAATCAACCAGTAAATTAGAGCTTCCTTGAGCTCTGCTTACAAATAAATCATAGAAGTAAGGAACACAAGATAATTCAAGGTGGTGATGACTGGATCTCTTCCTGATCTTGGCTTTGGTCTTGGTTTTGGTCAGCACTAAGGCACTGGACTTGAAAGATTCACCTTAAAGTTATGGTCAAAGAATACATTTTGCTCTGCTTCAGCCTCCTGCCCAGGGAGCAGAAGTTGCCAAGTTTGCCATACACACTCATTTTAAGTAGTTTAGCTTTGTCAAGTGTGCACCCTGATAGCATTTAGTCTCCCGTGTTTACTTCTTCCAAGTGTTTTTGATAAATTTAAAAACTGTTAGGATATATACAGAAAGGGAAGTCGCAAGTCTCTGCTACTACACTGTTTTCAAACAAGTCATTTTAGATTCTCTTTCTGTCTGGGTTCTGGGTGGTCTCTCAGTTTGCCCATGGATGATAGTTCTTTAACAGTTGTACAAATATTTGGAAGGAGCTAAAAGGAGGTACAGGCAAGGAGTGGAACCCATCTTGTGGGTTGGCAACTCCTTAGCTCTGGGCCTCATTATTGCTTTGAGCATTTAGGGTGAAAGTATGGGCCTGGATCATTGAGTGCAGAACATTAAATGGAAGGACAGGCTATTAGCATGGGCCTCTGAAATCTAGCCCTGATCATGGGAAAAATTTAGTTTAGATACATATGTGGGGAACATTTAAAAGAAAAGCAGCAACATTGATAAGACAACCATGTATTTTTGTCTCTTATAAAAAGAAATCCAGAAGTAAACAGGCACAGTTCTATGAATTATCAGAACTATTGCTAGAACTGTTCTAATATCTTCACGCACTGTTCTTATGGCTTTGGGTTTCATGATCATAGATAGATGCAGAAGTCTGGCACGTGGAAGAAAGAAAGGCTAAAGTGAAAAGATATAGCTCACTATATCTGCTCCTCTGTGATGACTAATTGTATGTGTCAATTTGACTGGTGGTTACCGGTGCCTAATTATTCTGGGTGTTTCTGTGAGGGTAATTTTGGATGAGATTAACATTTACATTGGTAGAGGCAAAGGCAAATTTTCCTACTCCATGAAGTTGGTGGGCCTCGTCTAAGCAGTTGAACACCTGAATGGAACAAAAAATGGTTCACCCTCCACTAAGTAAGAGAGCAATCATTATTCGTGTCTGATGCCTTTCTGCTGGGACATCTCCTTTTTGCTCATTTCAGATTTGAACTGATACTGACTTTTTGGAGGGGCTTCATCCTGTGGTTCTTTAAACTCTGCTGTCTCTAGGTTGCTAACTGCACATTTGGGGATTCGTCAGCCTCTGTAATGATATGAGTCAATCAATATGTATGTACCTTCTAGTGTACCTTTATAAGCAATGGAAGAGAAACCAGTAATCTCTCCTTCTCTGCACATGCAGAGGAAAGATCATATGAGGATCTAACAAGAAGGAAGTCATTGCCAAGCCAGGAAGCCATGTGTCATTTTGATTTTGGACTTAAAACTTCCAGAACTGTGAGAAATTAAATGTATGTATTTTAAGCTATCCAGACAGTGATATTTTCAGATGGAGCAGATTAAGATACCTCTTATTTGTAGAAATGCACACATAAGTAAAACTGAATAAATATAGAATAAATCGTGATAAGGGCAAGAGGACAAAGGGTGAGAAGGAGGGGTGTCAGTTTTTAGAAAGGAAGCTTGATATGCCCTGATAAGGCATTTGGGCAGAGACTTGAGGGCTGCGATAGAAGGAGACATGCCAATGTCTGGGCAGGAGTGTTCCAGGCAGATGGAACAGGGAGGCAAGGATGGGAGATCACAGAGCACAGTGGTAGGCAATGGGGGTGGAGAGATGGGAGGGATTTCTATGATGGGAAGACATAAGAAAGCTAAGGTAGGAGAGTCACAAGGCTAAACTCCATTGTTAAAAGATCACTCTGGCCTTTGTGTGAAAAAACAGAATCAGCAGTCTGAATTTGCCTTAAACAACTAAAAATTGAAAGACTGTAGGACCCAGCAATCCCACTCTTGGGCATATATCCACAGAATATGAAACCATCAACAAAAGAGTTCCATATTCTCTGCAATATTTATAACATTTATAACAGCTAGGACATGCAAGCAGCCTAAATGCCCATTGTTGCACGACTGGATCAAGAGGATGTAGTATGGCTACACTGTGGAATATTATATCGTGATAAAAAGGGTGAAACAAAACCATTTTCAATAAAATGGTGGTAATTTGAAAGAATGATGTGTCAAATAATTCAGCAAAATCAGAATGATAAAAACAAGCACAAGCATTTACATAGCAGGGGATTTGATATCAAAACATTAAAAAAGAAAAGCCCAGAGCGATCCATACACATCATGAAGAGGTCTTAGGATAAGGGCAGTTGAGAGATGATGGTGGGGGCAGGCAACCAAAATAAAAAAATAAACTTTTCAAGTTAGAAAAAAAAAGACCAATTTGCAAATGGACTGGTAGGTGACCAAGAGTTGTCAAGAATGTTCTAAATGGGCATGAACTCGTGACCTTTGTTTTGCATTCCCAGCATTGTATTTGATATAGAGTAGATGTCCAATGAATACCGTTGATGAATGAGACTTTACAATATTTCTTACTTGGAACCTGATATTCCGCTCATTATGCTTTGGAATTGCTGCGGCGGGGGGTTGGGGGGGTGGGGAGGGGAGTGGTTATCTAAATATCAGGGTGACTTCCATTGGGTGAGGAAAGTGTGAGAGATAAAATAATCACCAGATAATCACTCACTAGGAATGTTGAATAGAAATTCTTGGATCTAGATGATCCCTGAAGTTCTTTCACACAAAATTCTTTGGCTTCAAGATCTGCAGAGAGGCCATCAGAAACAATAATGACAAAAAATTCAAATATCAATAAGTAACACAACCATTGGCATGTCTTCTTTTATTTTAATGATACCTAAGAGAGTAAAGCCTTTATAGCTACTTTACAGATTAAGACACTGAGGTGTAGAAAGAATAAGTGACTTAAGCATGGGTGTTTAGTTCTAAGTGGTAAAATGTTGATATGAAGGGTGTCATAACTTCTTGGCCAGCATTTCCATATTTGGCGGCACACTGGAATCATTTTGGGAGTTTTGAAAATCCTCATGCCCAATTTACACTCTAGACCAATAAAATAAGAGAGTTTTGGGTGGAAGCCAGGCTAAGTAATGTTTAAAGATCCCAGCAATTCCCAGTGTGCAGCAAAGGCTGGGAGCAAATTGTTAGGCTATGGAGACCCCCAAGAGTACGTGAAAGAGGTCAGTGGGGGACTGGGGTGTGCAGGTAGAATGCTCACTCCTTCCAGCTCACCCAGCGGAAAAAGCATGCTGGCGCAGTCACCTGGAACCAGGAAAGATGGCATTCCCTACCTAGGAGTGGCAGGCTTATCACCCCTACCCCACAGACTCAGGAGAGGACAGGCTGAAATATTGCAGGAGAGGGGAAATTGGACAAAAGATTTATTATTATCATTACTTTTATCATCGTTTTACAATTTGGAGCAGCCATAACAGTTGTTTTCATTTTAATAAGCTAATGAGTGTTAAGGGAGCGCCTCCCTCCACGATTCATGGTGATGTAGTACATGAAATGTTAGCTGCCAAGACCTGAAAGTTAAAAAATAGAAAAGACACCATCCTCACTTTCCCTGTCATCACCCCCGCAGGGAAATTCCTCAGCCTTGAGCTGGATATTCCTGAGAGAGCAGTTAGCCTATCAACCCAGCCTTGTAATTTACAGTGAGTCCACCAGGAGAGACCATAAATGTCTCTCCCTTATCCATCAGTGTGCACGTGGAAGAATTTGAAAAATAGGGCCTGTCTCAATTTTGTGGCATAGCTAGGCCAGCCCATATATTACAGCCAATAACTGCAGCACACAGCTGCAGGATCACAGAGTCACCAGGCGGCTGTCGCCATCTGCGGGGTTCCAGGGCTCTGAGGATAGAATCTCTTTGGAGCAAGAGTGAGAGGTTATGTGCTAGATGATCCGAGGCATAGAAATAATGACTTGTTTGCAAAAAGCAAATTAAATCCACGCTCAGGGGTGGGGCAGGGGGCACATTCTGGGGTGGGGTGGGGGGAAGGGGAGGCACTCTGCCTGTCACGGAACAGCCTGGTTTCATACTGGCCTTACTTGTTGCGTTTGCCTTCTGTTTTTTTTTTTTTTTAAAGATTTATTTATTTGTGCATACAGAACTGGGGTACAGGCCAGAAGCTCAGGGGCGGTGAGAGGCTTCACCAGAGACAGAGTGGTGTACAGAACAGGCAGATGGACGAAGTACACTGCTGAGGGGAGCAGCGGGCGGGCCAGGAGAGGTCTGCCACGCCATGTGGTCACCTCCGGGGCAGGCGGGACTCGAACTCATGTGGAAGCGGCTTTAGATTCTCAGTGCTGTGCTTTAACTCGCTGCGCCACCAGGGAGGGCCCTGCCTTCTGTTTTAATGGAGGAGTTTCTTTATTTCTAGAATCTTCTTTGGAAAGGTAAGTGTGGCAGAAGGGGTAAAGAGTCTGTGGGATGTCTAAGTAGGAGGGCAAAATTACATGTTAGGGTACAGGAAGGAGATTACCTATCAGCATCTGTGTAGTCTATGCTACAGCGTGGCCACACACGGAGAAGTTGAAAACAACACCATTTATTAGGCACAGACTGGGTTCAGTTGTGTACACAGCTTGTCTGGGTTCTCTGTTCAGGGTTTTACAAGCTTGAACTCAAAATGTTGCTGGGGCTGTGGTCTCACCAGGAAATTTGGCGAAGGAAGAATCTGCTCCCAGAGGCAACTTAGGTTGCTGGTGGAATTTTGTTCTGTGGTTGTTGGACTGGGAAGCTGTTGCCTGGCTGACAGACAGTTGGTCATTCCCCCCACTCCAACCCCGACTCCCCCTCCCCTGCATTCCTTAGCCTGTGGTCTTCTCCCTCTTCAAAACAGAAGGGAAGAGTGTCCTTCAAGACAACAGTCTCTGTTGCTAAGAATTGCTCTGTTCATTTTAAGGGTTTCTAAGGATAATCTCCCTTTCTTAGGCTCAACTGACTTGAGTTCTTAATTACATGTGTAAAATTCCTTCACGGCTATACTCAGATGAGCGCCTGATTGAACAGCAGGAGAAGGTGTGAGCACTTCACTGTGTAGGGGAACCTGGGCTGGCTTCTTACAATTTGCTTATAACAGCATCTTAGGCAAAGTTCCTGGACGCATGCGAGGGAGGGGTTGCAGTGTACAGGCAGAGCAGTGGCAATTTCTGGAAGTGGCAATCTGCCTCCTTTGGACGCCACGGTTGGTCTGATGATCTCAGAATTGGCAATAAAATCTTCACAGACTGATATTTGGGCTTAGCTTATGGATGTGCTTAAGCTTGAACTTTCTAACTGATTTGCCATGGACAATTAGAGAGGGGTGTGAGCTGTCAATGTTGGAAGTGGGGAATACAGGCACGTTTAGTGCAAATGGTATAATTGTACTTAGCAGAGCTACATCACACATGAGAACAATGAGCTTGAAAATACATGTCTCAGGAATGTACTTTTTTTTTGCTCATCTTTGAAAGAGGAAGGAATTCATCTATTTTTTTCTGAGATGAACGAAGTGGAGTTGATTAAGCGATGGAGTGTGAACTTTGAGGAATAAGGGCATAGTGATGTTAACTGTCACATCATAAAGCTTGGGGAGGGGAGGGGGTTGAAAGCAATAGAGAGTGTGGGGATGAGTAGGGGCTTGAAGGGCTCTAAGGAGTAAACTTATCAATGTCCGTGGAATTCGTGGCCACAGAACGAAACCTGTGGATACTCTCATATTTAGCATCAGACTTCCAGCTAGATGCCGGGACAAAACAATAAGTTCTCTTCCCTCAAAGAGCTCACGTTAGTGAGAGAAACCAGGACAAGGGCTGATAGCGATGACATCCAGTGGTGGCAGCAAGATGAGCAATGCTTGTGGGAGCTGGTGGGGCCTGTATATGGACCTAACTCCTGGATGTCGACCTAACAGAACTTGGAGGGTTTGTTAGGAAAGCCCCAGCTGGGCCTTAGGGGGGATGGAATAGAACAATTTGATATTCATTTTCTACTTTCAAGTTACAAGTGCTTCATAGGTAATTTAGAAAGTCTGTCAACCTGCCGGGCTGGTAGGAAGCTCTCTGTGCAATTTAAAAGTTATCAAAATCATCATCTCCTATGGTGGCCCCCTTAGAATTTCACACAAGACTTATGAATCACACTGAGTACCTCCTTCGGGTCATTTACTTCCCTCTATCAATTACTAGCCAAGCCAGACACAGTCTGAATTTAAACTAAACTGCAATAGCTTTTTCCACCCACTGAAATCCTCATCAGCATCATTATTGATGGCCACTGGGGCTCCAGCAGTATACTTGCTTAGAATTTGGATCTGGAAGGGTTGAGAGATGATCAAGTCAGATCGCCTTGTTTCCAGGTGCAGGCGGAAATGACCCAACCACAGGTCCAGGGTGTACAGGTGTGTTCACATTGACTGATTATCACTCGTGTTTCCTATCCAGAGAGTGTGTGTGGTGGTCCTCACACTCGAGGGTGCATCGGAAGTGCAGGGAGAACTTGATAAAGCACATCACTTAACTCCAAGCCAGAGGTCCTGATTAATCGGTTGGTCTGGGTGGAACCTGAGAAGTTTGCTTTTCTCACAAGAGCCCAGGGATGTTAATGCTGTAGTGTGCGGCCACTCGCTTCTCTAGAGATGAATGTAAAGGGTTAACAAAATAGCAGATGCTTGATGACTTTACAGGCGGCACTGATGAATTTGGTCTTGGAGGCCACTCACTCTAGTGAAGAATGGCTATCCAGGGGAAAGGGCCAGAAGCTTTCTACGAGGGTGGTGAGCAGTGAGGATTTTAGGAAGGTTGTGACAGAGGAGGAAGCCATTTGCCTGCCTGCAACTTACTGTCTCCCGTGCTGGTGACAGAGCAGAAGATAAAGCACTCGGCATTACCCGGAGTGGCTTGGAAGTGATTAATACTCAGAGCTCCTCAAGCAGAAAAGGTGGGCATGTGAGATGCAATTAAGATGATAAAGAACCTTTAGATGCCGTGCTTAGCAGCAAGCTGGGGATGTTAAGCTGACTAGGAGAACTACTGCCTGTCTCTTGCTCTGCAGAGACCGCTTATGAGGTAAAGAGACGAGGTTCATGATTCTGCCAGGCTCATCAGGATAGAGGAGAAAGATAATTGGAAAGGTTATTTTCGAGACATGGGTGTTTCTTTGTCTCCCTCTCTGGAAGGATGGACGTTCGGGTAGTCACCGTTAATGATGTTGATGAGGACTTCAGTGGGTGGTGGGTGGAAAAAGTGACTGTGATTTGGTTTAAATTCAGACTGTGTCTGGCTTGGCTAGTAATTGATAGAGGGCTGTAAATGACCTGGAGGAGGTACTCAGTGTGATTCATAAGTCTTGTGTGAAATTGTAAGGCAGTACAGGTTACATACACAGGACTGGCCCTACCTTGCGGAAGAAAATCATTTCAAGTGCCACTTCATCTCCCCTCTCGGGCTCGTTCTGCTATTCTGGACACTGACCTCTCTCCAAGGCCAGGTAGTCGCTCCTGGGCACCATAAAAATTCTCATCCCTAAACCAAGCTGTAGTATAAAAAATTCAATAGAGTCACACTAAGTGATTTAATGCATCTATTTAGGTTAATGTGTTAGCTCCAGTAAATTACCTAACATGTTGGAAAAGAGCAGAGAGGTGGAGAAGTTTGCCCCAGATGCACAGCTCTGAACTGCAACCCCAGCCACACCCACCCCCTCATTTCTGCTTGGATGTCTAGCAGGCACTTTGCCACTTTGCTTTACATGGCAAAATCTGAACTTGACTTTTGCCCCAACCCATATGAGACTCTCTGGTCATTTCCATTGCAACTCATCAGCCGGTCCTTTTAGATAAGGGTATCTCCAAAATATATCCTTAAATCACATCCCTGCCTCAGCCCAGAGCACCAGCATCCTGCTTCAAATGTGGCAACCTCCTCCCTGGACTCACCACTTCCGCTCTCTTTTTTCCACAGAGATCTGTCCATGAGGCAATGGAGTCATTTTTTTTATAACAAGGTAGATTATTGTTGTTTCCTCTGAACTCAACTCTTCAATGTCTTCCTTAATATTCAACCGAAAATCCAGCATGCTCTCCATAACCAGACTGACCTGGCCCCTGCCCATATCTCGAATTCCACCTTCTTCCTCTCACTCAACCACCTAGTTCTGCTCTCATTTTCTCTCCCCTGGGCACTTCCCCACCCCCCCGCCTTGAACACCCAACCTCATTTCCACCCCCAGAGACTTCAGACTTGTTTTTCTCTCATTTATTTTTATTTTTAAAAGATTTTATTTATTTAGGCATACGAATTGGAGTGCAGGCCAGAGATGCAGGGGCAGCGAGAGGATTCACCAGAGAGAGTGTTGCATCAGAACAGGCAGATCAACAAAGTACACTGCTGAGGGAAGCAACAGGCAGGTCAGGAGAGGTCTGCTGCACCATGTGAGTCACCTCCAGGGTGAGGATCGAACTCACATTGAAGAGGCCATGGCTTGGCTTAGCTTCGCATTGCAGCGCTCCAACCTGCTGTGCCAACAGGCAGGGGCTCTCTCTTTTATTTTAAATTAAGGTAACACTGGTTTACAATTTTCTGTAGGTGATTCAGAGACACAGGATCTCATCTCTTCAAACCCACCACCAAGGCACCTCCCGTCCTCTACCACAGTCCACCTCTTCCCCTCCGCTCTCCACTGCCGCTCTCCACCCTCCTCCTCCTGCCCTGGTAGCTACAAGTCTACAATCATATTTCTAGGGTTTGTTATTGGTTTGATTCCTTTGTTTTCTTTCCGTATGTTCCAAATACAAATGAAACCATCTGGAGTTGTCTTTCTCCTGGCTTACTTCACTTAGCATGATCACTTCAGTTCCATCCACGTTGTCACCAATGGCAAGAGTTTATTGATTTTTAAAAAGTTTAAATAATTTGTTTTTTTACATCATTCTTCATTTTGTACATTTTTTGCATCTCACTTGCAACCTCCGTGGACTTCCCACCACCAACTCACCCATGTTCCATCACCATAGCCCCATGCACTATTCCCACCCTAGTTTTCATCTTACTCCCCTCTCTACCCCAGTAGATGTCTCTGGTTTATAGGTATTCATTGTGTTTTTTGTTTTTACTTTATTACAATTTCTTGCTCCCTTCTCCCCAGTCCTTTATACTCCTGCTATGAGTGAAACCCTCCAGGATCTCTGTTTTTCTTTCTGGCTTATCTCACTAAGCATGATCCCTTCCAGCTTCATCCATGTTGCTGCAGAAGGCCTAAGTCTATCTTTTTTTATTGCTGAATAATATTCCACTGTGTATATGTACCATATCTTCTTGATTTAGTCATTTATTTTGGGGTATTTGGGTTGATTCCTGATTGAAAATAGAGCGACAATAAACATAGAGGTGCAGGTGTCCTTTGGTTAGATACTGAGGAGAGTTTCCTGATTTTTTTTTATAGCAGAGTACTGTTTTTCCCCTGACCAAAATTTTCCTTCCCCAAATCTTTGTACAGACTCTCCTCTCATTTCTTTCATGTCTTCACTGATATCACCTCCACAGAGAAAATGTCCCTGACCAGCCTAGTCACCACCCCTGGCTGCACTACCCTTTCCTCCTTTACTTTTCTTCATCGAGTTGAGTGTGGACTTGACTGGTGTTTCTCATCTGCCTAAGCTCTTTAGGGCAGCACCTTTGTCTCATAGCTCTACCCACACGGAGAAGGTAGCATATGTCAGCTGGAGGAGTGACTGTTGTTTACTAAGCCCTTGGTGGGGAGGGACTGTGGGTGTGTATGCACTGGTGCATTTGTGTGACCACCACTCTGAGTGGCAGACACCACTGTCACCACCCCACACCCAAAGAAACAGAAGCTAAGTAACTTTTCCAAGATGGCACCATGGGACAGTGGGTGGGAATTGATCTTCAGCCCTTCTGGTGTTCCCTGGAAGATAAAGATGTTTTAGGACAAACAAAGCCTCCAGTAGATAGATTTCTAATGATGGTGCTGATCGTCATTGTAGCCGTCACATGGTGTCAAGCTCTGCTTATTTTCTTTAACTTTCTGACAATCATTTGACAGAGGTATTTGTTATCCTTCTCCTTTTTTTTAGAAAAAGGAAGCACAGTTTAGGAACTATGAATTTAGGTGAATTTAGGAACTTTCCTAAGGTCATTTGATCAATGGCAGAAGTAGGATCTGCAGCCTGACAGGAAACCTTTGTTGGATCCCGCCTGATGTCACACCCACACCTGCTACCTTCCCTGATCCTCTCCCCCATGGGAACTGTGACTGTCTGCCTTGTTCTCTACTGTATCTGAAGCATCTAGAAGTAGGTTGGACAACAAATGTTACCACCCTGATATTAAAAATATTGTTCCATAAATTTTGAATATAAAAGCATTACACAGATGCTGATATTTACAAGAGGGGCTTACAGTTATAAGAGGAAAAAGATATTGCACCATCTAGAATGCTGTCACTTTGTTCTTGGTGATATATTTTAGAGTCTGGGAAGGATCAAGCATTAATGAAGTCTAAGGGAGCAGATGTGGGGCTGGAACAATCTGAGGAAAGTGTTATGAGTTTGCATACATAAGCCTGTATACATGTGTGCGCATATATACACAAATGTCCATGAGTAGTGTTTGTCTCTGTAAGTCGTGCTGTGTATTATCATTCAGGGTCTAGTCAGGAAACAGAATCCACAGGAGTTATTTGCACAGAGAGAATTTATTAGTAGGAGTTGATCAAAAAACGCTGCTGAAGTGCAGAAAAAAACAAAATGGGGCACCCGGTTAACATGGAATTAGCACAGAGGTAATCACTATGGAGAGAAATTGGAGATTCTAAGGCTGGCAGAGGAAAGAGACAGTGGTTTTGCTCCCAGAATGTGGGACCCTGGGTGGGGATCCACATGACCAAAAGACTCCTGGGAAAAGGGCACTGCCTGGTGATTAATGCCACCCCAAGCTTGGAGAAGAAGCCTCTGGAGCTAGGACTCAAGTTTGTCTTATTCAGGGCGGTGTGCTGGCTAGTGGGTACATGTGATTCTGAGGGCATGAGTCAGGTTCTGGGAGAGCGAAAAGAAGCTGGCCATAGGAACCACCTGCAAGCAAACCCAGATGAAGAACCGTTCCTGGTGCTACAGCTCAAACTGTAAACTGTTATGGGTGATGCCCCCGGCGGGGTTTGCTGGTAAAATACAGAGCACCCCAGAAAGGTGTTAAAAGTGAAGTAGAACAATGAAAAAAGTTGATGTGGGGGGACAGACAGAGAGAGAGAAACAGAGAGAGAGAGACAGAGAGAGAAAGGGGGAGGGGCCGGGACAATTCTGCAAGGGTTTTGAGGAGTTGGGCATTGTGGCCATGGGCCACATGGCGGGTGCCATCGTGTATGGCCTTGCTTGAGTAGTTGCTTTGGAAAAGTTCTGTGAGGCCTGGCAAAGAGAAAGGGAGATCCAGAGAGGGAGGCATCTTGCCGAAGTGTGTCCTGGAGAGGACCAGAGACCCAGAGACCGGCGTTTTGCTAAATTGTGAGAGTGTTGCTACTTGTCAGGTGGTTCAACTGCTACAGGGCTTCTTCACACAGTAGAATCACAAGACATATCTACAGAAATCACAAACCAGTCTCCAATGGGTAATCTTTTTAGCTCTACTTTCTGGATGAGGATCAGAGACAAATAGAAATTAGACAACTGACCCAATTTTGTAAGTTCATTTTGTGGCTAAGGTCCAGAACCTGTGTATTTATCTTTTCTACCTTATTGCCTCTATCACTGTATTGATTTCTGGACTGAGAATCAGCTGAATTAGGCACTAGAATTTACAGTTGTGGTTAGAACAAGTGTTTTAAAATAAAATTTTAAACTTGACTATTGTTCTTGCAAAATGAGTGGCATTGGGCAGATTGACTAATCCTTACTAAATTTTAGTTTACTCATCTGCTCAGGGCTGGTCACCCTCCATCTCTCCCTAGGTCTCAGAGGGCTCCATATATGTCTGCATCAAACTATCCTGCTAATTACACAACTTGTGTAACCTTTCCAGGCTGGGTAGGTTCATCGTCTGTTATCACAGCCAAAAAGAGAATATGGAGCCTTTGGTAGATTTTTCCATTAATGCTGAGACAGAAGACCATATACACAAATAGGCAGAGAGAACAAGATCCACTTCAACACTGGGAGGCAAAACAGAAACTCCATTTTTTGGGCCTCTTTGCACTGTTAAGTGCTTAAAGCCACACAATAGATGCATTGTTGCAAATGCAAGGCCCATCTGTTGTTTGCCATATATCGGAATGGCGAAAAACAGCATTTCAAATTATTGGCTGTCTGTTGTATAGAAGGGGAAAAAGAGCCTGGTCTGCTCATTTTCTTACAGTGGGCATCTGTGGCAGGCCAGATTTGCAGCCACACACTGCCAATGCACCATTCTCCTTTGTTTGACATTGGGAAAGAAGTTTCATGGAATTCCATTCCCCTTTTCCTGCCTTTAGTCGTCTAAATTCTCAGAACTTACGAAATCTTGCCCTTATATGGCAAAAAGGATTTATAGACATGAGTAGATTAAGGAGATCGTGGTGAGGAGACTAAGCTGGTGGACCCAATGTGGTCATAGTCTCTTTATAAAAGGAAGCAGGAGATCAGAGAAGGCACCATATAGTAGTGTTGCCTGTCTGTGGGTCCTCACCCACATGCTTAAGATGCAATTGCACTGCAGACACATACAAAAAGGGTCAATAATGGGTTTATTTACAAGGGGAAAGGAAAAGGAACAACCCAGGGAAAGAGAGAGAGATACAAGTTAGTTAGTGCATCCTACCAGTTCCACTGTCTTGGAATCCCAGTAGCACATTGAAAGCTGATCAAGAGCCAAGTGACCAGCCACCAGCCACAAGGCCCAGGGAGAGAGAGAGCCTCAGCTCAACATGGCTCCTCTATATATATCCCAAAAGTCTCAAAGTGGCTGCTTAGCTCTGCCCTTGGGTCCTCGTAGTCCTCCCTGTGGATTTGCTGGGAGTTGTAGTTTTAGTGACTAGAGTAGGGAGCAGAGTTGTAGTTTCAGTGACTGGAGTAGGGGGTGGAGTTGTAGTTTCAGTGACTGGAGTAGGGGGTGGAGTCCACAAAACCTGTATCTGCAGATTTTGTTCAGGACATCCTTTCCCCCTAAGAGGAGGACCAGGGTCAGAGTGATGGGCTGAAACCACCCAGGAATGTAGGTGCTGCTAAAGGTGGAATTCATGATGGGATGAATTTTTCCTCTGGAGCTCTAGAAGGATTCAGACCTGCCAACAGCACTTCAATTTTAGCTCCACAAGATCCATTTTGAATTCTGGCCTCTGGAAGTTTAAGAAAATAAATTTGTATTTTTTTTAATTGCTGTGTTTTAGTTGCTTCCTGTGGGTTCTCATCTGTGCGCTTAAGATTCCACTACAGACACACACTAAAAGTTTAATGATGGGTTTATTTACAAGGGATAAAGGGAATGAATAACTTAGGAAAAGAGAGAGAGAAGTTAATTAATGCATCCTACCTGTTCAGTTGACGTGAAACCCCAAAGCACATTGAAAGCTGATAAAGAGCCAAGAGACAAGCTCTCAGCCACAAGGCCAAGAGACCCCCAAAGACCAACATGTCTGGTTTTATATCCAAACCAAAATGGCTGCTTAACTCCGCCCTCAGGTCCTAGCAGTTTTCCCTTTGATGTTGCTGGGATTTGTAGTTTTATTAAACATGGCTGTGTCAGAGACTCTTTGTCCCAATCACAGATTATTGAGGGGGCAGAACAGGCAGGGTCTCAAGGTGGGAATGGCGTCGGCAAGTGGAGATTCCTAGAGAAAGGGGAAAAAGGGGAAAAAAGGGGAGCTGGCAGGAGGAAGACTTGGGAATGGGAGTTGGGTGCAAGTCTCCCTGCTCTGCCTTCAGCAGAGGTTTATTTTATACACTTCAAGCAGGCAGAGGGATGACATTAGCATATGAAATGGGCTGAGATCACAATCACCTTTTTGCTAAGAATAGTCTGGGGTCCTTTTGACCTTTAGTTGAGATTATAACATTTTTAAAATCAATCTATCAAGGTTAAAACAGGTACATAGATTCACAAAGTTTAAGACCAATATTACTATATTTACCACAGTGAAGATTAACCAAAATAAAATCCCTTAAACGTTATCTATTACTTAAGGGCTTTCATTCTCATAGAAACATCCTAGGGGGTAAAGTGAGGGCAGGAAGAGGAAATTTCTTGTAAATCAAATTAAGGTAAGGTTCTTTGAAAAACTTGTTAGAAAGTTTAAGTGAGTTTCTTTGAAGTCTAGAAGGTAAAAAACCTGATTAGCTCTGCATAGGCGACTTGGGTGAATTTCCATATCTAAAGACTAGATAGTAGAAAGCTTGAGTGGTTATTTAGCAACTGAATAGAAGGCTTTGTGAGATAGAGTGGTAAATTTGGGTTTTTCTCAGTCTGGCAGTGAGAGAGACTTTGCAGTAGCAGCCATTTGTTTTTATTAATCAGCCAGTTGTTTAATGACTTGACTTCAAGAGAAATTTCTCACCCTGATGCAGTACTTGCTTGTCAGGGCCAGGTAGCACCTTCTGAGGCTGAGGCAATCCAATTGTAAGCTGAAGGTTGCTCAGAATATTTTGATATTATGATTATACACAAAAGGGAGGTCACAACATAAGTTAGCGTGGAAAGTCTGATTTTTCAGAGCATTTCCCCTCCATCTGCACCGTGTCTGTCGACAGAGGTTGCATAGCTTGTGTCATGGCTGCTTCACTCCGCCCTCAGGTCTTAGCAGTCCTCCTTTTGGTGATTCTGGGATTTGTAGTTGTGGTGTCTAGAACAGAGGTGGGTTTTTGTTTTAGGACATACTTTCTCTCTAACAGCTAAGTTTATGGTGATTTGTCCTAGTAGCCAGAGGAAATGAATACACACCTCAACTTGGTCATGCCTCTTCCTTAATACTTCTCTACTCTGTGCAAACCTAATTACTGCATCTATCAGATGCTATGTGTCTACCTCCTTGCCTGTCTGTCTCATCTAATACAATCAAACTCCTTTAGAGGAGGGGATTCAAGAACCTCAGATCCTGTCAGAGGACTTAATACACAGCATGCTCTGTCAAAGTGGTGACCTGATGAGTGTGTAGCTGGAGAGGAATGTTTGCCATATTCTTCCAAGTCATCTTAAATCTGTGACTATCTTAAAGACCCTTTCTAAACTACCTTTCCCTGCTCTCCCATACCTTAGATTAAAAGCAGGAATAATAGTGTCAAGAATTTTAAAAATTACACTCAGCCTACAGCTTGTGGAAACATCCTTGTTCCCTTTGATATTTCCCTGGCTGTGGTCAACTTCAAAGTCAAAGCTACACTCCCCTGTCAAAAGGTCAAGACTACAAATCAGGAGGCCTCCCTGGTGGCCTATGGGTTAAGTCTCACCACTATCACTGCTATGGCCTGAGTTCAATCCCTGGTAGGGAGGTGACCCACATATGGCACAACAGATCTCTCCTGTCTCACCCACTGCTCCCCTCAGCGGTGTATTTCAGCAAATCTGTCTGTTCTGCTCCCTACTCTGTCTCTGGTGAATCCTCTCACCCCTCTCACCTCTGGCCTGCACCCCAGTTCTTTCATGCAAACATAAATAAAATCTTAAAAAAAAAAAAAGACTTCTGGTAGGAAGGAGGGAGAAGACATGTGTGGCCATCATGATGAGGAGAACGAAAACAAATATAATTGAAGCAAGGAGTGATCAGAATATGCAGCACCTGTTATTTTAAGGAAAATAAATTCATGAGATTCAGATTTCATCATGACAGAGAGAGAAAGGGATGTTTTTCACATTCTCCACAAGATGTTCAGCAAGACAAATCTGTCAAGAAGTGGGGGGAAAGGTCACATGGAGCCAATAAGAAGTTATGGATGGAATTCACTCTGTCATTTGGCATCATCTCAATTAAAATACTACTGGGGGACTGTCACTTAGCCTCCCATCTTTCCGGAATTGTTTATATAGAACATTGACAGGGCTTGTTTATTCAAAGGGAGAACCCTTGAATTCTTCCCATTAGCACTGCTTTCAGAGATAATGAATGTGTGAAACGGTCCACTGCCCCTATTTTGACAGCAGCTGTCTCGGATGTATGAGAACTTGGTGGTAAACAAAGAAGTGAGTCCCCTGGGAGGCCCATGGCTTGTGTTATTCTACCAGAGGGCACACATCTGAGGTTCAGTTCATGCCACACAGGGTCACAAGGACCCTGAGAGCAGATGCTCCCTTGGGTGAGGTCTCAGTGATAGCAGGTGATTTGTGGCGCTAGGAATGTGGCACAGACAAATCATACCCCAGGTTATGAGAGGTGGTTACAGTTCTCAGGAGTGAGGGTGGGGGAAGGCCTGAGTTATTTGTAATAGTTGCTGATTTCCATGCTGCAAAATTTCCTCCATTGGCTGATGGCAAAATTCCTGATAAGTGGATCACGGGCTTCTGTTGGCTGGTGCAAACTACCCCTTCATAGCACTGGGCGGGTGTGTGCTCCAGGCTAGGTCAGGTATCAGGGGGAACAGTGACCGACAAGAGTCCCCATGGGGAAATGGGATCAAAAACGAGGGGGGGGAGAGAAATGCACGGGATTATGGTGATGGCACACGGGTGATTTGGTGATGGGAAACCCGCGGGGATTACAATCGAGATGAAAAAAAAAATGTACAAAATGATGTAAAAATAATAAACGTTTGTAATAAAAAAAACAATATATATTTTTAAATATCAAAAAAAAAAAAAAAGAGTCCCCATGGGGATGGGCCCTCCCTGGTGGCGCAGTGGGTTAAAGAACAGCACTAAGAAGCTTAAGCCACTTACGCATGAGTTCAATTCCCACCTGCCCCTGTGACCACATGGCGCAGCAGACCTCTCCTGACCCTCCCGCTGCTTCTCTCAGCAGTGTACTTTGTCGATCTGCCTGTTCTGCTCCCCTCTCTGTCTCTGGTGAAGCCTCTCACCCTCCACATCTCTGGCCTGTACCCCAGCTCTATATGAATAAATAAATAAATCTTTAAAAAATAAAAAAAAAGAGTCCCCATGGGGAAGTGCTAGAATAGACTTCAGGAAGACCTCATGCTGGTGCTTGTCTGGGAGACTGACAAATGTGGTTCAGGAGCCTGAACCACAACTTACCAACCTTGCAATGACCTTCAGAAATGTGCTGTGATAGTTTCCAGCATTTTGCATCTGGCAGGCTAGTGGACAGATGGCTAGAGTCTCCAGAACTTCTGGAAAAGCCAAGGGAGGATATGCTGAGAGTTGATAGTCATAGCGGTGCCACAAACCTATTTGTGTACAGTCACTTAATGTGTCACCTAATGACATTATGTCAATTTTTACTCAGGTCTTTTTAGCATCTGGATACAAGTGAAGTCATAGACTCACAATCCTTAGTGGGCTTTCAGGGTTAAATGGCTTAAATAAGATATGCAGCTACTGTCAGGAATTGATGCTGGGTGGCAGGGGACCCAAAACTGGCCAAGGCCCCCTGCCAATATACTTTGCCAAATATTGTCTGAGTCTTTCACCCTTGAGCACAATTGCAAGACTGCTCAGGCTCAGGAATCAACAAAGGGATTTATTTAATGAACGGGATAAACAAGAATTACCAAGACCAATAATGGGGCCATTCAGTTTCCTCAAAGTTGTGTTCCGTACTCTCCCGCAAAACGACCATTATGATGGCGTCTTCCCACCTCAGCTGCACTGAGGATGTTCAGCTACTCTCCCAAACAACAGGCCATGTGTCTAAGATGGTGTCTTCCTGCCTCTGCCAACCTGGGGTACACACCAGCCAGACTCCAGGCCAGGTTCCAACTCATGAAGACAACAGAAGACACAACAGGAGATGCTCCTGAGTTGCAGGACACTCCAGCACAGCACCAGATGAGCGACACTGAGGACAGCAGCTGCAAATGACCCAACAAATGGCCTCACTCACGCAGCTAAGGCAGACTGTAGCCACAGCAAAATCAGGGACTGCTTTAGTCTCTCCACTACTTGCTAAACCTCTTCCTCTCCGAGGTTGGCTACTGGGGGGTCTCCACCTTAAGATGTCCTAAGGGGCCTTCTCCAAGATCAGCCCAGTCCCAGACCTCAAATCCACTGACCCCTAAAATGCTGAAGCAACTTCAACCTGGAAAACTGGAGCCCAGACAAAAACAACCTTCTACCTCCAGCCTCTCTCTTGTTTCTGCTTCACGCTCCTACTTCCTCTCTAAGGAAGACCCTCCTCAGAAGTCAGATACTTTAAACATTATCCCTGTGGCTGTTTTGTCTTCACAGCAACATCCTCAGGGAGGGGCCCCACCTGCAATGGTCCTTGGCCCCTGTCCCTGACCACATGCCTCACTTTTACTTTTTATCACTATATCTATGGTGAATATTGGACAAACCCTTTGCATTGGCACAATTAGAAAACAACATTATACATTACAGTGGCATAGCTACCAGTATCAGAATAGCTACCTAAACTAATCAAGTATGCAGGTTTTCGTCTGGAAGGTCTCTGGGGCAAGTCCTCTATAGGACCAAGAGACTTACCTCTGCTCATCGCTCCTTTTTAAGCAGCAGCCAGAATTCACAAGTCAAGAGGAGATTGGCTCGGTGGGCTAAGGACTGTATCTAGAATGGATTTGTCTGTCACCAAGCCTCAAAAGTCCTGTACTTACTCTGGACTGACGTGTGTGTCCAGTGCCCCCAGACCGCTTGATCTGGTCACGGACCTGCTCGCGGAGAATGGGTGAAGCTGGCTTCAAGGAAGCTTCTAGGTGAACAGGTGCATTATCTCCATACCTGCCTTGCTAAAAGACTTAAAACATGTAACTATTTGATTGCTAGGCCACAAGAATCTGTTGCTCAGTGAGCCAAGGCTATAATGACTTTCCCATGAGAAAACAATATTGTTAGCCTTTGTTAAGTTTTAGTAACAGTAACTCGATGTTTCTTAGGTAACAAATAATTGCTTTCTATAGACAATTTCCTGATGATAATGAGCTTGGCTATTCAGGGCATAGGTAATTATAAACTAGTACTTTGATAGAGTAAAACTTACTGTAACAAGTTTTACCTCCTTTCCTGAAAAGTATATACTGCTTCATATTGTTCTTTTGTATAATCAAAATATGTGGTTATGATGGGTATCAAGTAATAATGCCACTTTTGACCGTATAAAAATCCCCTCTGTTCTGGCAATAAACAGAGCAGTTTCTCCAAGCGTTGGAGTGTGCTGTCTCTCATTTCTTTCTCTTACAGAACGTCAGCACCGACACTTTCTCCACCCTCTTTAGGACCTGAAACAAAGTTGGGGCTGGTCCCTGACATTTTCAAAATATAAAGGTGATGGGCTCAAATTCTACATTCACAGCAACAACAAAAAGACACAGCTTCTGTTAACCCACTCTTTCTACTGGAGTAGCTGCAGGTAATAAGTGGCATTATTACTTGATACCCATCATAACCAGCAGATCAGGGGGTCCTGACACCATTGGCTATGGTGTCTCGGACACAGGAGCACCCTCACTCCGGTGAGCTCTGGGCTGAGTGCGCTCGATTTCTAGCTTTCTCTTTTGTATTTACAGAGGGACCTAATTTCAGAGATTTTTGAGCTAGGAAAATGTTGTAGCCTTGCACTAAGGATCCTGGTTTCTGATGTAGCTTTTTCTCCCTATCACATCCCAGATGTCTGAGTCTGGACAGGCCAAGGTGTTTGTGATGGGGGGAAAGGATGTCCTGAACGAACTCCACAGATACCAGTTTTTGGACTCCACCCCCACTCCAGACACCAAAACTACAAATCCCAGCAACACTAAAGGGACCCGAGGGTGGAGTTAAGCAGCCATTTTGGGTTTTGGATATAAAACTGGACACAGGGAGGCGCATAGAGCAGAGAGACATGCAAAGAAACTGCACTTGCTTCTTCTTGATCATGGACTCTTTGAAACAGATGTGGGTGAGAGAGATCCGTTGGGAAGTTTGACTATGGCAGCGTTTATCTTGATTTTGATTTTGCTCTTTTCCTCCCAGACTTGTCTGGCAATTTCTGACCCTTTTCTATGGGTCCCCTCCAGAAGGTGCTTTAGCCTTGTGGCAGCTTTCAGGCCTTGCTTTGGGCTAATCCCTTTTGGGTAGACTTTTACCCACGAGGTGATGGGTAACTTTGGGTGTTTGATTTAGAAACTATATTCTTTATGTTTGCTGTATTGCACACAGGTTGTATTAAAGTTCCTTTCCATTAAAGGTCTTATATATTTTGTCTTGATGTGGCGGATGGCAGAACTTATTTAGATCAGGCACATTTGGGGGTCCGGGGGTGTCTCTCTTCTTGCCTTGTAACACATGTGCCCTTGTCAGCTGCCTGCATTTGCTGTGTCCTGAGTTGAGAATCTCTGTTCCCCGGTAAGTTTGATTTCCCAACTTCTCCATGAAAGAGTATCTCATGTGGGCTATCTTGTTCTTAAAACTTAGCTTCAAATACACTCGCTAAGTTTTCCAGACATGCCTGTGTCAGATGGGGCCATTTTCTGGGTATTTCCAAGACAGCTTCTAGCCTCCACAGCAAGTCAGTAAATTTGAATAAATAGTAGGGAAGGATTGCGCTTGCCACATTCCTACCTCTGGTCAAACCAGCAAGGATTTTCTCTGTAAAAAGTGTGGCTAGGCCCTCCCTGGTGGCGCAGCGGGTTAAAGCACAGCACTGAGAATATAAAGCCTCTTCCGCATGAGTTCGATTCCCGCCTGCCCCGGAGGTGACCACATGTCGTGGCAGACCTCTCCTGACCCGCCCGCTGCTCCCCTCAGCAGTGTACTTCGTCGATCTGCCTGTTCTGC
>NW_004567138.1:2249062-2253856 GCF_000260355.1 Condylura cristata
AAAAAAAAAAAGTGTGGCTAACTTGTTCTTTAAAAAGGATGTGTTCATTTACATTTCTAACAGAAATGCCTACTTCCTAAGTCACCATCAGTATTAACTACCATAATAAAAAAAAAAAGGATTTTATTAATTTAGAGGCAAAAATAATATCTAGCTATTTTTTCTTGGCTCTTCATTATCAGTAAATTTGAATTTTTTTGAGTGTTTACTGTCTATTTGTTTCTCTTGATTTGGCAATTATCTGTTCTTTTCTTCTGCTTAATTTTTAAAGTCTTGAAATAGACATCTTTTCTCATTAACTTTTATTTTTTCAGGATGTTAATTAACCATCTGCTCATCAGGTGGGATGCTTGCAGTTGCAACCAAACAGAAAAATCTAAGGGCTTTATGATCTCATAAATAAGAAGGCCCAAGTAAGGCAGATTTGGGATTGGTTCAGGGACTCGAAGGCATCATCCGGGGCCAGGTTCTTTCTGGTTTTCTATCCTGCCATCCTCAACATGTGAACCACTATTTCATGGTCTAGAGATAGTCACTCATAACTCCCCAAGTCAGCTTCCCATCACGCCAGCATCCAGAGCAGAAAGAAGCTCTCTCTTCCGCATCTCAATGCAAGTTTGGGACAGTATTTTCCAGAAACATTCAAGTGAATGTCCTGTAAAGAAAATGGCCTCCTGCTGCTAGCCTCTAGAGCCACAACCTGTGGCCTTATGTTACTTACTCCCAGGTTGCATTACCCAAGCATCCTGTTAATGCAAAAAGCTCTGGGGCACAAGGAACAAGGAGCATGTGCATATGTAAATGCAGGCACCTGGGTCAAGGAACTAGGATAAAAGGGTAAAAGTCAAAGTCAACAGGCAACTATAAATCAGAGACATTCTGCAGGGAGGAGGAGGGAGAGGGATCAAAACAGGGGCGGGAAGAGCACAAGGGACCATGGTGATGGGGCATGCCTGAATTGGTGGTGGGAATTGCATGGAGATTATACTTGAGAGGAGAAAGCATACATTGTACAAAAAGGGAAAATGGTGAAAATTATATATAAAATAAAACATTAAAGAAACTCATACAAAATAATAAATCAAAGGGCCTTCTCAGTTCTGGCCTTGACAGCAATGACATGGTGGTGTCACTTTGAGGTTAGCACCAACAGTTGCTCTCTCTCTGCCTGCTGATCTGACTCCTGACTCAACCTTAGAGCCTGTCAAATCTACCCAAGTCTCCAAAATTCCCTCTTCATATGTGAGAATTGACAGTGAACCTCCTGGGGACGGTTGCACAGTACATCCCTTGGCTGGAATTGCACAACATGCCCATGATGATACTAACCACAGGTAAAAGGAGACTGAGCACTGGGGTCTGAGTCTCAGGGGAGGAGAGGGGTAATTAACAAAAGCCAGGGGCATGAGGGGAACAGCTGTTGAATTTGCTTCCAATAGTAATCAGCAACCCCAAGACGTTCATCTATGAAATTCTAGGTTTGAAACAAAAAGGTAGCACATTGAGATCTTTCTCAGAGCAGGGGTATCATAGAAGTCTCTATGTTGCTAATGTGCAATATTTAGCCAAGGTGCCTGCACTTGGTGGGATGCCAGGAATTTGGTTTTTCTGCTGCAATCAGAGACATCTGTCCACAAAGTGTAGTCTCCCTCAGCTTAATCATCAATGGCGTTAAAATAAAGGAGGCCAAATACATTTCCTTTCCTCGTAACAACTGCTAAGGGTTCCTCAAGCATTTTATTCTCCCAAGGGACCTATGAGGTATATATCTTGTACTCCTTGAGTACAAGGACATTGATAATGTTCCTTTACTTACTTGGCAGGTTTGTGAGTTCCCAATACCATTAATTTAGTGGTTAGAGCCAATCAAAATCTGTCATCTTACTGCCCTGGAGGTCAGGATTCTATTTGAAATAGGTCTGACTGGGTCAAGATCTAAGTGTTCACAGCCTCTGGGGGAAAAATCCATTTCTTTGTCTTTTTTTTTTTTTTTTATAGCTTTAAGGATGTCTACATTCCTTAGTTCATGATCCATCCATCTACTGACAAAATCAGCAATGGCAGGTTGAGTCCTTCTGACATTGTATCACTCTGACCTCCCCTTCTGTCTCTCTTCCACTTTCCAGATTACAATTACAATTGCAGCACCACGGATGGAGCCAAAAGGGGTTATGCTAAGCGAAATAAGTCAAGGGAAAAAAAGATAAATACCAGATGGTTTCACTTATAGAGAAAGAGCCAACAAGCAAAATTTCGGGGGAAAAAGAAAAGACAAAACTTGTATCTGAGCATAGATCTGAGGCTAACAGCTGGGGAGGGGGTGAGAGGAGGAGTCAAAATAGGAGGGAAGAGCATAAGGGACTGTAGTGATGGATCATTGTGCTATGATGGTGGGATGACAATGGAGACTATAGCGGAGGGGAGAAAACAAATATTGTCCCAAAATTAACAATGATGTTAAGAAAATAAACAAAACAGGCTCTCCCTGGTGGCACAGTGGGTTAAAGCACAGCACTAAGAAGCTTAAGCCACTTCAGCATGAGTTCAATCCCCACCTGCCTCGGAGGTGACCACATAGTGCGACAGACCTCTCCTGTCTCACCCGCTGCTCCCCTCAGCAGTGTACTTCGTCGATCTGCCTGTTCTGCTCCCTGCTCTGTCTTTGGTGAATCCTCTCACGCTCTGCATCTCTGGCCTGCACCTCAGTTCTGTATGAATGAATAAATAAATCTTTAAAAAAAGAAAAGAAACAAAAGATTTTTGAAAAAGAATATGATTACATTGTACCCACAGATAATGCACCTGAACATCACCTGATCAGCATTCTTCCTTCATTCTCCTTTCCCAGGTAACCTAACATAGTTGAAGGTTCTGGGGATTGGGATATGAAATCTTTGGGGAGTTATTGTTCTGCCTACCACAGCAAATAGGAAAATAAAGCCTTTTGTTCCTCTATAATCTTTATTTTATGTTGCTGTGGTATTTATAATTCTGAGAGTACAATAGCGAGGACACTGCTAATCTCAAAACTGTCCTGCTTTGCTCTGTTAGAGGCCATTTCTTTAATCTCCCTGTGGGCCCTCATGGGCTGTGCCTATGACTTTTTGCTGAAGACACAAAATTTGGAATCACATCAAAGAGCAGAAGGAGCTTTTCTTCCAGACTTTCCTAGCCTCTCAGGTCCTAAGCACCAGTATTTCTCTCCAGTTGTCCTGATGGGACCTCCATGCCCCGGGCTCCTGGTTAGGGCTGTTTTTATATATACTCATTCTTTTGGATGGCTGTCTTGCCAGAATAAACCCATCTGGGAGAAAAGAGCATTTTTTTCTCCCTTTTGCTTTCTTTTCCCCTTGCATGTGTCTGTGGAAGCTACATGCTAGGATGGAGTTGGCCCAGACGAGGTGTTTCTTATAGTAGAAATTGCCTCTGGTCATTTTGCAGGTAAGTAGTGATATTCTTTGATTGTTTAAAATATCAGATGGTTTCACTTATAGGAGGAATGTACGGGAACCAAATAAGGCATTTGGGGAAAAATAACAATAATAATAAGTTAAAAAAACAAAATTAACAGGCAACTATAAATCAGACATTCTGCAAGGGGTGGGGAGAGAGAAGGATCAACAGGGGGGAGAAGAACACAGGTGATGGTTCACAGATGAAATGGTGGTAGGAATTTTACGGGATTACACCTGAAAGGAGAAAGCATAGGAGCATACATTGTACAAAAATGAACAATGATGTAATATGTATGTGTGTGTGTATATATATATATATATATATATATATATATATAAAGAAATACAGAGAGCTGTATATATACAGTGCTGGTATATATATACAATGATGTAATATATACATGTATATATATATATATACACACACACAATGCTGGTATATATACAATAATGTAATATAGAAATATATACACAATGATGATATATATACAATAATGCGATGTATATTGATATATATTTATATATAAATAGAAAGTTCTTTTCCCAATCTCCTATGTTGCACAACAGACCCTCTCACCCTTCCACAATGTAAACTGAGCACTACAGGATACTCACTGAAGGACAGCCAGGCAGCAGAGCTAACAAAGCAGCAGACACAGAAGGAAACGTCTGCTACCACAAACACACCTGCACTTGGCCTCTGTCAATTAATGATGTCAGTTATTTTTCTATTTTTGACTGTATGGCTTTGGCCTTTATAATCCAGCAACCTTAAAATGTTCGAGAAAGTCCAGTACTGTCTGGCCTCATCACTCAGTCTAAGAATTCTGGACCTTTGCATGACCTATATTTAGCCGATTGTAGATACCTTCCAGGCTGAAAGTTGCAGGAAAACACTCAAGGCCAAGTCTGAAACTTTACAGTAGCAAGTTGAAAAGAAACACGTTTGACTCATGTTGATTTTTTCTTTATAAACTGGCCTGACATCACTGCAGGACATTATTTATGGCCCCTATAACACAGGAAAGGGAAGGTGGGCCCCTGACTACCCCGGATACATTTGAATAATCAGTGATTTCTGAAGACCCTATGCTTCACTGCTTGGGGTCTATACATTTTTGGAAAACTTGAATCCAACAAAGGGTGTTTTTTAAATTTTTAAAAAATTTTTTAAGTCTCTGTTTTTTAAATGAAACAACGGGTGGTTTCCATAAAATCAAAGACCTTCAGGGTTCCTTTCCAGCTGAACACCTAAAAAAGCACCTGAGTTTCCTCCTATAACTGACAAAAACCTGAGCAGTTCTTGAAAGGAAACCAGTGGAATGGATGGCATTCTCCC
>NW_004567138.1:2253976-2269585 GCF_000260355.1 Condylura cristata
TGCTCCGCATTGTCACTCAAAATTCTTACCAGGCATTATTTTCTGATCAATTATCCTCCTCTCTTTCCATCTTGTCATTTCGTAGAGCTCTATAATTACCCAACAGTGTGCATCCCTACAGTCAACAGGGTCTTCTGAGTGAAATAGAATTAAATAAATTCCTGTAATGAGGAAGGACCATAATCAAAGGTGAATCTGTATGAATCTTCTGCACTTCCAGTCTGCCTCCTGCTCAGAATGTTAGCTTATTCGCTGCCACACTAAAAAGATTTTGTTCCAACGTGGATGAGACTTTCCTCTTGCATTGCAAATTAAGCACACACTCCCGGGGACCCCTGATCCCTTCTGTTTCTATAACATATGGGAACCAGTGTTGAGAATGTGGGGGATGGTGTCTTGATCAGAAGCTTATAAAAGGGTTGGCAATCTCCACTCCTGCCCCCTGCTAGCTGAGTTACCATTTTGTGTCTATTTTAAGGGCATAGTCAGAGTTGTGGCTCTCAGGAGATCAGCAATTGTATCCCTGTAGATAAAACAATGGCTTCCTACGGTATCCAAGTCCTAGCTCCTAGGACCTGTCGGTGTGTCACCTTATATGGGGGAGAGGGATTATTCTGGAGCAGGTGGGTGGGTCCAAAGTAATAACTGGGGTCTTTATACTGGACAGAGGGAGGTAGGATGATCGGAGAAGGAGAGGCAGAGGGAGGGAGATTGTAGTGATACAACAGGTGACTGGGGTGGGCTGGGGAAAGTCAACAGCTGGAAGAATCCAGACAGTTTCTAGAAATCTGAAAAGGAGGCTCTGCTCTAGAAAGCTCCAGTCTCCAGAAGGAACTCGGCCCTTCGACCATCTTGCCATTTCAGCATTTGGCCCTCCAGAACTGGTAGAACACAAATGTGTACTCTCACATAGCACTAAATTTAAAGGTCATTTGTAACAGTGTCAAGAAGGAACAAATGTAAGGCCCCTAATCATGTTTTAACTAGGCTCTATTATTTGGTGCCCCTCAAACAATGGGGTATTCATTCCAGGAAAGCCTGGCTTTATAAGCTCACCCCAGGAGGGGACCAGGAGGTGACTGTAGGAACCTTGGTGAGAGGTGTGCTGACTAAGCTCCTCTGGGTGAGTCTGTTTTCTCAGACACATTTTTTTTCTTGTTCTCGCTGCATTTTCTTCCGTATTACGGGCTTGTTTGTTTGTTTGTTTTTAAATTTCTTCTTCGTCTCGTCTTTGCCTGGAAATGCAGTCTCATTTACTCTCCACCAGAGCATTCCCTCAACTCCAGATTGTTTTCTGCTCCATTTTTTTTTTTAAAGATTTATTTTATTTGTACATAGTGAACTGGGGTACAGGCCAGAGGCTCAGGGGCGGTGAGAGGCTTCACCAGAGACAGAGTGGGGAGCAGAACAGGCAGATCCACGAAGTATACTGCTGAAGGGAGCAGCGGGCGGGTCAGAAGAGGTCTGCCACACCGTGTGGTCACCTCCGGGGCAGGCGGGAATCAAACTCATGCCGAGGTGGCTTTAGCTTCTCAGTGCAGTGGTTTAACCCGCTGCACCTCCAGGGAGGGCCTCTGCTCCATTTTTTAAAAAATATGTCTAATTCCCCTTTCCAAAGGGAGCTGACTGACCCAGTCCCAGCACCACCCTGGATCACATCACCAGTCATCTGTCAGCCTCTGGGTCCTCAGAACACATGTCACCTCTGGCCCAGGCATCTGTAGTCAGGGTTCAGAGTGATGGGTCAGAAATGTGGGCGCCTGACAGCTATGTCTCCACTAGGAAACCTGACTTCAGTTTTTGAAGTCCATAGTTATCGAGCAGGTAGTCACTGAAGACAATTTAGGGCATTAAAAAAGACCCCTGAAGTGGATTTCCTTTCTGAAGCAAGAAAGTAGAGAAACATTCCAATGGAATCCATCACTGAAACCTATAGGGAGCCTCGAAAGGCTCTGGTTTCAGTCATGCTCACCCTCCTTCCCAGGAAGACTCTCCAAGCAAGAAGAAATGGCCATTTTCTGCGACCAGGAAGCTTCAATTTTCTAAGGCAGCTACACAGTAAGGAAATGCTAGTTGTAGAGTTTGGTCAGTGGCAAACAAGGCCAAGTTAGGAAGGGTTGGGGACAAAACAAAACCAGCAACCAGTATCTGTTAAGCACCTACTGTGTGCCAAACACTGTCTTAGGCACTCGGGCTACACCTGTGGACAAACAGCCCCCTCACAGAGCTGACATTCTTAGGAAAAGAGGAAGAAGTGGGCGCTCCCTTATGGTGCAGTGGGTTAAAGCACAGCACTAAGAAACTTAAGTCACTTCCACATGAGTTCGATCGCCACCTGGGAAGTGACTCACAGGGTGCTGCAGACCTCTCCTGACCCGCCCGCTGCTCCCCTCAGTAGTGTACTTCATCGATCTGCCTGTTCTGCACCCCACTCTGTCTCTGGTGAATCCTCTTATCCTCCACATCTCTGGCCTGTACCTCAGTTCTGTACGAATAAATAATTAAACCTTAAAAAAAAAAAAAGAGGAAGAAGTACAGTCATCAAATGCAGAGTCTCAGGGGACGTGGATCCTTAGTGGGCAGGGGTGCAGGTGTGACAGGATGTCAAGGTGTAACAGGTACAGGTTTCATGGACTCCGCCCCACTCCAGATACTGGAACTACTAATCCCATCAATACCAAGGAGAAGCACGCTGGGACGTGAGGGCAGAGCTGAGCAGCCAGGTTGGGATAAAACTGGACATGTGGGCTCACGGCAGAACCCACTGAGAGCAGGCAGGTTTGGGGCTTCAGCGCTGCCCCTCTCTCCCTGCCCTGTAACAAAGGGGCTGGGGAAAAGCAGAGGAGTGAGGACATCATGTCACAGGCAGTGTGGAGAGGACCCAGAGGGCTCCAGATTACGGTCATGAGGTTTAAGATTCAGAACTAAAATCTCTGCCTTCTGAGAACTGAATCTGGTGTTACCCATCTGACAAAATCAGGCTTGACTGTTGGCGTGTAGCTAAGGCCAAATCGCTGAGCTGGGACAAGTACATCAGCATGGTGACAGGAAGGAAAAATAAATGACACAACTACTCAGGTCTGCTTCTCTATTTAAGAATGATATATAGGTTTGGGGGGGCCAGGATTAAGGACAACGGAGGTCAAATTTATTGGTTAAAAAGCAGGGTAGGGGCAAAGAAAGTGTGACGTAGGTGAAGGTCGTCGACATTCCCAAGGGCAGTGCTTCTTTATATGAAGAGGTTTAATTTTTCCTTCCGATTACTGGAGTTTTGGGGTTTCTGTTTGTGGGCCCCAAATGACAGCAGATTCTCCTTCTGCCCACACCCCCTCCAGTTTCCCAGAGCTCAGAGCCCAGCTCAATGTTTTTTTTGCTTTTACTTAGGATGGCAGACAGATTGTCTGCAAATACAAGCCTCAAAGAGAAGTGTTTAGAGAAGGTTATTTCCTCCTTTTGTGCTTTTGGGGTCTGAAGGCAATTTAGTCTGCGCTTCACTGGGGTTTATAAAGCTCGGATATGTGGGAACAATGCAGAAATTGAACACTAATTTGGGAGGCTGGTTTCTGAGTACCAGGCGAGAATGGAACCGGGAGTGAGAGCAGAGTCAGCCTGAGCCTCTTTTAGTAGCAGATCTCTGCACTGCTGACCCCAGGGCCTCTCGCTCCCTTCCCAGAGCCCCAGGTGGGGCATATGTTGGAAACACACTGACCAGGTTTGAGGACCTCCTGGCCCCAGCTGAAGGGCAGGAATTCATTCAGGCTTTATGATCAGGTCTGACTCTGGGTCTTATTTTCCTGTGGGGCCTGAGATCTGCCTTTGTTTCCAGTTCTGATTGCCAGAGCTGCAAACAGCAAGTCCAAATGTTTTTATAACAAACTTCCAAATATTTAAAGCCCCTCATCTTATTCCCTGGGCAGTGATTTTCAGGCTCTATTAGCAGGTGGCCCCTCCACCTCCCCTTTCCCCTTCCTGGTTCCTTCCTCCCTCTCCCCCTCCTCACTCCCTTTCTCCTTTTCTCCCCCCTCCTCCAGCTCCTTGATTTGCCCAATATGCAAAGCTGGTGAAAGCAGAATTCCTTTGAAAAGTGGGGTTAGGGTCTCCTGTTCCACCCACTCCCTTTCTGCTCCCTATGTCAAGCTGCAAAATTATCAATGCAATTTGGAAACACCCTGAGATTCCCCTTTCTTTTAGTAGAGATAAGTTTAGCTCCCTCTATGCACTTCAGAGCATTTATAAACTGCCAGAACCTTCACTTAGCCATTTACCCTTTCTCGGTAAACTGTTTTATTAGTGTGGTCCTAGTAGTGTGGACTGACTAGCATCAGATAATCACTCTCTCTGATCTGGTGAGCTGAGGGCACCTCCTACTATTTTTAGTATTTATTAGCTCATTACATGTAATCTGAGTCCTAACTATGAGGCTGGATTTTCACTGCTGGCTAAGGATAAAATGAAATACTTTTACTCATTATTCACAATACTATAAATGACATTCTTTTTTTTTTTTTTTGGCAATCCTTTTGTTGCTATGTATTGAGATATAAAAATAGTATTGGGACCCAGTATTTCTTACTCTGGGTAGTTACTGTAAGCTATCAGTCTAAGGGACAAATCATCAACATGAAAGTATTAATTAGGGTTAAGACACAGCACTATGAAGCTCTCTCCAGCAGCCACTGCAGCATGAGTTTGATTCCCCCACCCTGGAGGTGACACACCGTGCAGCAGATCTCTCCTGTCTCGCAGTGTGTTTCAGAAGATCTGCCTGTTCTCCCCACTCCATCCCTGGTGAATCCTCTCAACCCCATCTCTGGCCTGTACCCCAGCTCTTGCATGCATAAATAAATCTTTTTTAAAAAATTCAGTGTTATTAAGAGTAAAAAAAAAAAAAAACAGGCAACAACAGAAGATTTCATGGTTTGGTGGAAAGGCATAGACTTAGCAATCAGGCAAACGAATACAGACTGCGCTTCCCTTGCCATGAACAGAATCTGAACCCACAAACTCGGTCATATAGAGATGATGTATGGGCTTGTTTGAGGATTAAGGAAAATACATGCAAAGCCCTGGTTACAATAAATGGCAAGAACGCATGCACACACACACACACACACACACCATCTACAAACAAGGAATTGAGATTATCTCCTATTCAGATTTCTGCACTCATAATTTATAACGAGACTTTGAATCAGAAGGAAACCTGTTTAAACAATAGTAGAGACTAGAAAATCAAGCTATAAAATTACTTCCAAGTTCAAACAAAATTCTATGTAGTGAAAAAAGTAACACTTGCTAACAGGGTTACTTTAGACTTGATGGATGGTAGATAATTTGCTTTTTTTTTTTTTTTGGTTCTGTATTCTGATATTACTTTTATAATGGAAATATTTTTTTTAGTGCAACTCTACAAGAAAGTCCAGATGACTCTTTAATATTTTCTTCTTATTGTTTTCCTGTGACCACATCTGAATAAAATTCTTTTATTTGGGGAGTTTAGTTTAGATTTACTCAAGATTGAGTTTTGTCATCATCTCTTCTGCATCTGTTGATATATTTTCACATTTTTCTAGTTTTCTTTTGTCATTTCCCCTTTTCCAACTTTCTTTGTGCACATTAGCCTCATGCTGTAGTGTGATTTTCCCTCCCAACATAGCTCTG
The DNA here is from genome assembly GCF_000260355.1 of Condylura cristata. Taxonomy (NCBI): domain Eukaryota; kingdom Metazoa; phylum Chordata; class Mammalia; order Eulipotyphla; family Talpidae; genus Condylura; species Condylura cristata. Next base: position 2,259,638 of record NW_004567138.1, read on the forward strand.
TCAATATGTCCCGTGGGCCTCTCTGTGGTTTTCTGTACTGATTTTGTGTCTTAAATTGCCTCACATGATTCAGCTTCACACTGTTGTCTTTATGTCTTTTCTCCACAGTTGCTCAACAACCGTGTCCATCATGTAGGCTGGAAAGGGTTTTCTTCTCATTAGTGACTTGGCTACCTTCACCTTTTCCCCGTCTGGAAAATAACTTTTTTCTCTACACTCTTCCCAAGAATTTTGAGGCGTGCTCAGATGGATGAGAAAGCTGAAGACAGGGTTAGAAGGGAAAGAACAAGTTCAGAGAGTAAAGAACAAAGTCACCATGCACTCAGGAGCCAAAAGAAGCTGAGCAACTTTAGGGTCATGCCACAGAAAGTCTTCTTAGGACATTGACACTTTGACAATGACCATCAATTCCAGTGTTCCCTGTGCTTTCTCACTTGGCTGAGAAGTAGAACAGGAACTGGAGTTTCTGAGGGGCGGAGCCTACTCTCACTGCCGTGGCTGGGGAGAGGGTGAAGGATGAGATGGCCAAGAGCCAGACAAAGGGGAGTCCCGCACCTGGAAAGGAAGTTCAGATACTGGGCAGAAATAAACAAAAACTCATGTCCAATGCACTTCTTTGTTTACTTTCTTATTATTATGAGTTTTGGGGGGCATATATAGAACAGGGATAGGTCAGAGATGCAGGTGGTAAATGGCTCATCAGAAATAAGGTGGGAAGCAGAGCAGCAGATCTACTGAAATACACTGCTGAGGGGAGCAGCAGGCGAGGCAGGAGAGGTCTTCTGCAGCTTATGTGGGTCAGCTCCCTGGCCAGGGATAGAACTCAGGCCTCCTGTGATAGCATTGAGATTTAACCCCTAGGCCACCAAGGAGACCCCACCTCCTCATTTCTTTGAACCCAAGGTTTAGTGCACTGACTTCATATTTTTATTCTACAGTGCAGATGTTTCTCCAAGTAAAATCCACATAGCATTTTCTTTCTGCCTTTTCATGAACAGCTCTCCAGTACAAGCACTTTATTATTATTGTTATTATTATCGTTATCATTATTATTATATCTTTCACCTCTTGCTATAATGACCTTGCTTCATGGAAGGTTGCTTTACTGTCTTTTCACAAAGGATACTATTTCCTCCATGACTGATTCTCAGCAAGCATGTCTCTCTCTTGCCTGCTCGATCACAGACCACACAGCATGCATGTTAACAATTTAGTGTTAATTGCATGCTAACTGTTTCCCATTAAACAATCACTCCTTTGAAGGAGATGCTGTTGTTTGATCTTCAGCACCTAGCAGAGGGCCTGGAGCTTATCATGCATTTGACCAATCCCAGCTGATGAATGAATGGCGTTACCCTCCGTTGTTTTTGTTCAGTGTGTTTTAAAGTAAACACATCATGTGTTTTTTGGACCAGACATTAGTGAAATTTTCTTCTTGTCAATAAAGAATACTCATTAACTGTCTGGCCAGATATTGTTCATTTTTGCATTATTGTCATACCTTCTTAAATCATACATGACTTTTTGTCAAACCCATCCTACTCTTAGTTCAGAAAAAGGTGATTTCTGTAACTGCTATCAGGTCTCTCTCATACTTCTCAAAATGCTATAAAAAAGAAAGGCAGATTCCTCGGTGCAAATTTCTTCTCGTGAAGACCAAAAATAATTTCTCAAATGAAACTGCTTTTAGGTCTTCAATATGTGTCTCTTGCTAACTTTTCTATTTTCATGCACAAACGTAAGGGAGTGGAGATTTGATCTGAAGCTGAGCCAGGGCCTACGTTGGGATGAGGCTTTTCCGTGGCTGTTGGGTGCATCCTGGCAGAATTCCTTTTTCTGGGGCTGCCACTGTGTTTCTGTCAAAATCTTAAATGAGAGAAATCCTGTCTGTGTGCTTTTCCCTGAAAGACATGATGTTGTATATTTCAATAGCAAACTTGATTAGATGCACAGCATAACTACCATAGAAACCAGACCAAGCATTCAGATGCTTTCCTTGTGTGGTGAAAGAGCAATTGCAGAGTTGGTAGAGGTGAGCTTTATGTGGGAGGCAGAATAACACGGTAGAATCCCAAACAAAACTTGATTAGTATAATAGATGCATTCTTGGAAAATCCACTGATTAAAGTCTATCCTGGAATATCTGATAGGCTTACATGTTAAGGGAGCAAGAGGCTACACTCAGAAAATTAGAAACTTTTCCCATGATTTTTCATTGTGAGACGTTTTAAATATATAAACAAGTTGAAAGAAACATTAAATGTATGCTGGCATATAATCTCCAGTGAAATCCAATCTTTTTTTTTTTTGTAGAATTTGAAGATGGTTATGACTATCATAATTTATTTCAGTACGTTCATTTACAAATAAGGACATTTTCTTATAGATCTGCCTAAGAAAATTAACTATTTTCATAATGTTATCTAATATCTAGACCCAATGCAGAATTCTCCAATTGACCAAAGCATTACTTATATAATCATGATTTCTAAAATCTCTTCCTCTTCAAATGAAAATTATAGTGTTTTTCTTTTTGTGTGTGTAGAAGAACTGGGGTGTAGGCCAGAGGTGTAGAGGGTGAGAGGATTCACCAGAAACTGGGGAGCAGCACAGGCGATTGGCTGAAATAGACTGCTAAGGGGAGCAGTGGGTGAAAGAGAAGAGGTGAGCTGTGCCTTGTGGGTCTGCTCCCTGTCTGGGGATTGAACTCAGGCTGTAGTGGTGAAATGTAAACATGGTTTTAAAATGATGGCTATTTAAAAGTTGTTCTTAGAGAAGTCTCACTACCCTTTCTACGCCACTTCCTCCCTCCACCTCTTTGAATAATGATTTTTTTCTGTATTATCCTAGTAGTGTTTCCTTTTCTTTAGTAATACAAAAGGGCACTGCACTCTCTTTGCTTAGAGGTTAACAGTGTCTTAAAGTTACCCCACCTCAATCATTTTTAATAGCTATCTCACAATCTGTTGTGTAGATATACCTTTGTTTATTTGACCAGTTCCCTGTTATAAGCATTTGTGTTATTTCCCATCTCTCTAATTACAACTGATGCTGGAACTAATAACCATGTGATTTGCTGTGCTGCTTCATATTAGTGGATATGGAACCTGAGAGTAGATTCTTAGAAGTAGGACTGTGGAGTCAAACATTTAGCTTCAATATTTTGCAAGAATAATCATAAATTTTATTTCTATGAGGCCCAAACGGAGGGAAACCACACAAATGTCTATCAAACCGTTTAATAGAGACACAAATTGTTAAATAGAGACACTTAATGGAATATTAATCAACTTATAAAGGGTACAAGTTATAGAAACATGCAACAAAGTGGACGAATCTCACAACCAGTCTGCTTGGGAACGGGGCCTGTGTAAAAGGCCCACGCGATTCCACTTACACGCAGTTCTAAAACAAACAAAACGATGAGATGGTAGAGCAGTGTTTGTTTCTTTGGATGTGTGACTGAGGATAAAATGAAAAGGGTTTGAGGGAACTTTCCAGGCAAATATTTAGTTTTAGATATTGCCAAATTCTTCTCCATAGGCATTCCACCACTGTGTCTCCCCATCTGCTAGGTAAGGGAGCATGTGTTAAACTTTTCATCCACATGAACATCAAGCATATTTGTAAAGCTACAAGGAATATGGGCCAGTTGGTTACTGTATCCCGCCCTTTGAAGAATGGGGGCATCTTGAGCTTGGCTGCTAACTACCAGGACCACTTTCAAGTCATGATAACCCCAAATTCAAATACATTTCCAAAATACCCCAATAAGAACCTTGTACCAGATTACTCTAAAAGTGATCCTTGGGATTAAAATGTGTGTCTCGCTGTCAGTATGATTGCTTTTAGAGAATGACAACTATTCATCACATCGAATAACACGATATGAAGCAGCCCATGAGAAACTCTACAGCTTTTGCTCCCAGCATCCCTCAGGGCTCTCTTTCCAAGGGTGCCAGTTGTATTTCTTGTGTCTCTTGTGTCCGTCCCAGAAGGAGTGCTGTTACCCTTGCCACAGTCCTCTGAACATGTCATGAACTTGATCTTGCTTCCTGGTTTGTACTGGTACTAGATCATGCTAGAACACGCTTGTGCATAAGGGTTTATGACAAGCATTTTACGATGAACATCAACCTTAGGTTCATCTAATTTTCCTGCAATCTTATTTTTCTTTGTCTTGGTTTCCTGACTCAATTTAGAAACAAGTGGGATGCTATAACCTTCTATGTTGCATCAAAGAAACACAAATTAGTCACTAACCTCCTAGAAAGGGATTGAATAGAACCAAGACCTGTTGACTTGAGTTAAGAAGACTCAAGTGACATTAAGAGATAACTATCAAATTGATCATTTATCTCCCTTTCTGCCTTGGGTGAGAGGATGGAATGAATGAAGGGGGAATTGACATTTTATTTTTGGAAAGGGAAGGCAGCAGAAGTTCAAGAATTATTATTTTTTTCTTTTTGTAGTTTATTTTCAGGTGTGATTCCCCATTACTCCTGAGGTTCTTTTTATTTATCATTATTTTCTTATATTGTTGTTCATTTTTGTACACTTGATTTCTTCCCACAGGTGTAACCCCCATATATCTCCCAGCACCACCTCACCAGTGAATTGTCACCAAAGTCCCTTGTGTTATTACCACCCCTCCCTGCTATTCTCCTGCTGTGAAGCTCAGATCTATAGTTTTACTGCCTCTCCCCACCCCCAGCTGACCCTTCATTTGGTTTCCCTATATTACTTGTATAAGTGAAATCATTTTTCCTTCTGACTTAATTTCAGTTAGCATAATCTCTTTTCATCTTGCTCCATCCATCCATCCAGCTTGCTGCCAATAACATGAGCTTATATTTTTGATTGCTGTGTAATATTCCAATGTGTAAATATACCACATCTTCTTGATCCATTCATCTCTTTTGTGGCATTTAGGTTGTTTCCATATCTTACCTATCATAAATAGTGCTGCAATAAACATTGGAGTGCAGGTTCATTTCAAAGTAATGTTTTTCTGTCCTCTAAATAGATTCCAGGAGTGAAGTTGCTAGGTCTCAGTAGCTCCATTTTTAGTAATTTGAGGGTTCTCCACTCAGCTATCCATAGTGGATGGGGCATTCCTACCAGCGATATAAGAGGGTTCCTTTATCTCCACATGCGAACCAGCACTTGTTGTTGCTAGTTTTTTTTTTTAAAAATATGGGCTGTTCTCACCTATGTGAGGTGATATCTCACTGTGGCTTTGATTTGCATTACCTTAATGATAAGTGATGTTGAGCATTTTATCATTTACTGTTAGCCATATGCATTTCTTTGGAGAAATGTCTTTTAGCTCTTCTGCCCATTTCTTGATGGGATTATTTACTTTGTTTTTGTTGAATCGTGTGAGCTCAAAGAGCTAATTTTTGGAAACTAGTATCACCAGTTATTTTCCTCTTGGTCTGTTCACTTAACAATATCTCTTTCTACATCTTTCAGGAGGAGATGGCCTCACCTTCCAGCTGTCACCTATGCTCATACAGCCAATACATCCCTCCAGAGGATGTATTGACATATATGACAAATGGTAGGAGTTGTGAGCACCATACCCATCTGAGTATCAGACTCTACACCACCCAGTCTAACAGGAGGAGGAGGCCAGAAACACGTGTTGGTGGAGAATGTAGCTGACTCTCAAGGACCTTTATGTTCTTTCTGAACCTGGGGTTGCATAATTTTCTTGTACTGTTTTTGCCATGTGGTTCAAATGTTTTATTTTTAAGGAACATCCAACTCATTTGTTTTCCAAAATAATGGGAGGAACTTGCCATGCAAGCAATAAAAAATGTTTTCTGAAAATGAATAATTTGAGGTCTGTTTCTAGGACAACCACAGAGATGAAATAAAATGACATAACAGCAGTGAGAAAATGTAGTTTGTGTAATTCTAAAAGAAGCAGTATCTTTAAAAGCTCTAACTCTAGAGAAACTGGTACTTTGCATCTGAGATCTTAATAATTTAGGTCACATTTAAACAAATATCTGGAATAACTTATTGTGGCACATTTGATATTGATAGGCATCATGCAAGTATAAAAAGGGATGCTATAGAAATAGAATATGATATCCTTTTCCCAACCTTAATTCAATGTCTTCAGAGACAATAGGTTATATCAGGGTTTATGTATAGACTACTCTTTTTTGAAAGTGTGTTGGAGAATTACCATATGGATAACACTTAAAATGTCTTTCCTGAGGTATGTTTTTAGAGCTATTATTAACATCATTTTGCTAACAGACTCCTTAAAACACAAACACAGTAATTACATGGGAAATGTAATGTAGTTTCAGAGCTGATTTTTGAAAACTAGTACGTTATCAATTACAACAGGCAATAAAACGTAGTAACAAACCATCATGTTGTATAATTTAAACTTGTTCAAATCTTAAATGTCAATTACTTCTTTGGTAAGCTGGTGGAAAAGGTAGTGGTCCATTAAAAATGAGCAGAATTGCTCTTTAGAGATAAATTTCATGCTCAAACGAAATATCATCTTTTATGTTATATGCATCCAGCTTATCAGACAAGCTCAATAGAATATGAACAGATAAAAGCTTTCACTTTCCACCTCTGCCTCTTCAAACATCCTCCTGACTTGACTTGTTCATCCATGCTCCAGAATATAATCTCCAGGGCATCCATGAACATTCTCATTCATTTTAACAATTAAAAAGCCCACTGGTCTTTTTCATTTCTATGAAGTCTCACCACGTGAATTCTGAATTCTGGCTGGGACCAGGGTCAGAAGTGTGAGGGTGAGGGAGGGCATGGCCAGTGCCCCATGCCCTCCCCAGGCCCATTATTCCTGATCTCTGGGCAGTATCTGGTCCTGGTTGGGGAAGGGTGAAGAGATGAGTGGCTGAGGGTCCTGGCTACCAGAGAAGAGTGATAAAAGCACAGCATTATGAAGTTATCCGCAGCCACTGCAGTGTGAGTTCAATCCCGGCCCAGAACTGACCACATGGTGCAGCAGGCCTCCCCGTGTCGTCCACTGCTCCTCTCAGCAGTGTATTTTAGTAGATCTGCCTGTTCTGCTCCCCACTCTGTCTCTGGTGGATCCCCTCAAACCTTCCACCCCCTGTACTTCTGGCCTATACCTCAGTTTTGTAAGTGTAAATAAATAATTTTTTTTTTAACCCAAAACAAAAGATACAGGCTGGCTTTCTTCTTTTTTGAACACTTTCGTGGATCTTTGAAGATGCTCCCACTGCCTGGAAACTCTCATTTACAGGGATACCTTTGTGGACTGTGGCTCCATCACTGGGGACAGATGAGCTGCCTGTGACCAACCCCCCCCCCCCCGCAGGTCTACCGCCTTCTGTGGTCCTGTGGTCACCTGACATCCTGTCAAGTTGTCTGGTCTGGCTTCCTTCTGGCTGAATCCATCTGGGCCACATGGCAAGTTCCTCCCATTATTTTGGAAAACAAATGAGTTGGATGTTCCTTAAAAATAAAACATTTGAACCACATGGTAAAAACAGTACAAGAAAATTATGCAACCCCAGGTTCAGAAAGAACATAAAGGTCCTTGAGAGTCAGCTACATTCTCCACCAACACGTGTTTCTGGCCTCCTCCTCCTGTTAGACTGGGTGGAGTAGAGTCTGATACTCAGATGGGTATGGTGCTCGCAACACCTACTGTTTGGTCGATGTGTCCACACGTCCTCTGAAGGGCCACACCTATGCTGGCTGAGCATAGGTGACTGCTGAGAGGCAAGGCCATTTTCTCCTGGGAGATGTAGGAGATATTGTTAAGTAAACAGACCAAGAGGAAAAGGTCAGTGACACTAGTTGCCAAAAATTAGCTCTTTGAGCTAACACAACTCAACTAATACAAAGCAAATAATCCCATCAAGAAGTGGGCAGAAGGGCAACATAGAGGAGATGCAGATGGCCAACAGGCAAATGATAAGCAGCTCGGCATCACTCATCATCAGGGGAAGGCAGGTCAGAGCCATCGTGAGAGGTACCAGGGGTGACCGGAGCCTGGAGGTGGGGTCACTTCCACAGTGCCTCCCTCCCCACACCCTGCTCTGTGGCAACAGTCAAGTTTCTCAAACTCCAGGGGCAGACACAAACCGTAAGAGGGGTCTACTCAGGTCTCTCCTATCAGCAATTTACTTTCAAATGGCTCAGGGGAAAAAGCTTTTGGTAGAATGGTAATTTTTCTATACATTTGGAATCATTTCAAAACTTAAAAAGAAGCAAATGTGCAATACATATATGTTTTCCAACATGTACAAAACCTCGTGAAGATATGTATCCTACAAAAAATAGCCTATAATCTGAGTTTTTATCAGAGTAATGTATAATATAGTCACCTTCCTGATCATTTTACAAGCATGTATGGTTCATTAGAAATAGATACTATAACGACCCAGGTTTTCTTCTTGTATGTTTAGTTCATTTCTATTCTTTTGAATATAATAAATTGTGCTGTGATAAAGAGAATAGATTCGGACAAAGGTGCCATTGTTGTATATAATGAAATTCAGGTTGGTTTCTCTGCAAATTTGTTAAACAGTAAGGAAGCCTTTGGCTCTTTGTCAGTTATGGATTATTACTTCATGAAGGCTAGAAAGGATTGATTTTTCCCTGCTTCAGAGTTCACTCTGCTAGGTTCACTAACTTTGGAAGTGATTACTTGACATTGTGAATTTTTTCTGCCACTTAAAAATCTAGCACAACATTCCTTTGAATAGCACCAGAGTGCATTAGATCCAGCATAGGTTTGGGGTCAGAAAATAGCCTGGGTTATAACAAGAAGACAAAAGTGGACATGGAACTGTCTGGAATTTTGATGTCCTTCCTTTAATGTGATAATGTTTGCTATGTCTTTACAAATAGGTTGTTTAGGGGCTCGTCCTGGTGACGCAGTGGGTTAAAGCACAGCACTAAGAAGCTAAAGCCACTTCTGTATGAGTTCGATCCCTGCCTGCCCAGGAGGTGACCACATGGCGTGGCAGACCTCTCCTGACCCGCCTGCTGCTCCCCTCAGCAGTGTACTTAGTTGATCTGCCTGTTCTGCTCCTCACTCTGTCTCCGATGAATTCTCTCACCACCTCCATACCTCTGGCCTGAACCCCAGTTCTGTATGCATAAATAAATAAATCTTTAAAAAAAAATAGGTTGTTTGAAATATGTTTACTAAAATAGTAATTTACTAGAATTCTGTGGAGCCATTCCATCACTGGGGTGTTCGTCCCTAGATAAGCTGGCAATTATAATAATGACACCCGACATTTATATGGTGGCTAAAGGGGTTTCAAAGCCTTTAACTTTTATCATCTAATCTGCTCCTTATGAGTTCCCGGAGAGGTGATCAGGGAAGATATTATCTTTCTCATTTCATTGATCGAGGAAGTGAGAATGAGCGTTGAACGGATGCCCTAAGTCGCAATCCAGCACAAGGCTGAGTGAGGACCGAAGCTTAGGTTTTCTAGCCTTCTGCCCAGTATCCCTAGGAGCTGAATGCTCCCTACCTCGTCAGCTAACCCATCCCACCAACTAACCCACCCTTGTCTTTTCTTGCTGGCATTTCTGTTCATCTGGTTGTTCAACAGACTCTTTTCTTGAAATCACCTCTCACCTTCTGTCTCTCTGTCTGTCTGTCTGTTTATCTCTATCATCTATCTATCATCTATCTAGCTAGCCATCATCTATCTATCTATCTATCTATCTATCTATCTATCTATCTATCTATCTATCTATCTATCATCTATCATTTACCTCTATCATCTATCTATGTATCATCTATCTCTATCATCTATCTATCATCTATCTAGCTAGCCATCATCTATCTATCTATCTATCTATCTATCTATCTATCTATCTATCTATCAATCATCTATCTATCATCTATCTCTATCATCTATCTATCTATCCATCCATCCATCCATCCATCCATCCATC
>NW_004567138.1:2269685-2270286 GCF_000260355.1 Condylura cristata
GCCCAGTATCTTCACAAACGTATCCCCAATCTGTTCTATTGTCTCCATTTCCAGCACAGGTAAACCCTCCAAGCCAGCATCACCGCTCAACTGAATGATGCCCCTGTTGCCCACCTGGCCTGGCTTCTGCTCTTACAGTCACCACACAGCAGCCAGGTGATCTTCCTAAAGCAGAAACTTTCTTGCTCAGAATCTTTTAGTTATCCTTTAACTAAACTCAAGAAGTCTCAATGATGGCCACAGACCCACAAAGCCCCACAAGTCCCGACACTTGCCTGTCTCTGACCTTTTCTCCCACCTCCATCACTCACTTTCTCTCTTCCTTTGTCTTCCATCTCCCCTCACTTCCCCACATTTCCACCTCTCCCTTACCAATTTCTCCATGGTCATACTTATCATTCTCTTTGTTACTAGAACATACCAAGCTCACCCCTGTTCTACAGTCTTCCCCAAGTGCTCTGGTCTCAATCTTTCCTCTGTCTCTTTCTTGGCCTTCAGACTCTGCTTAAAGACAAACTCCCTAAAAAAAAACCCTCCCCGAACACCTGACCTGAAGGAGACCCTGTTACAAAGGTGCCATTGTTGTATATAATGAAATTCA
>NW_004567138.1:2270822-2294274 GCF_000260355.1 Condylura cristata
ACCTGGTCCATTATACTCCTGCTATGAGTGAAACCATCCGGTATTTTTCTTTCTCTTTCTGGCTTATCTCACTAAGCATGATCTTTTCCAGCTCTGCTTACTGTTTTATTGTCTATGGCGATTCACTGAATATGCAGCAAGGCCCCTGAGCAAGGCAGCCAGGTCCTGTGCTAAGCAACTTGCTGCTTCTTGTGGGCTGTAACTCATGTCAGGTCTGCCCTTGAACAGTTACAGTGTTAACCCATCAGCCCAAGCCAAAATGTATAGAAGCCCATAACCAAAGAGCCACTTAGCCTTCGGAAGTAGACCCCTGAGTCGAGTTCTGGCACAATACACCGGCTTTTTGTTAGCTTCGGTGTCCTGGCTCCCTTCTGTCCCATAACAAATATAGTTCCATCTATTTACGGAGCATTTATATTCAATGTTGTGAGTCTGGCATTATGTTAAGTGTGTGAACAATATTAACCATTTTAATTCTCTTAATGAGCCTCCTCCATTTTTTTCAGACAAGGAAATGGGGGCATGGAGACTTTCTCAAGATCACCCAGCTCGTAGATGACAAAACCAAGACTTGATTCCAGGAAGGTCAGTTTAAGACCCCTTGTTCAGAAAGGGAGTCTTGTCTGCCATCTTGAGACCTGAATGCCTGCCTCGTAGAACAGTACCTGGCTTAGAGGAAGCACATGATGTCTCCTGATCTGAGTATGTTCATGTTTTCTATGGAGACACTGACACTCATCTCATGAGCTTGTCCTAGGTATACCTCCCAAACTCTCATCCTTCAGCCCCGGTATTATTCTGGAACTGCACTAGTTAACATTTTCTGAGCTATTTCAACATAACAGTATCTTCATCCAGCATAATGTTTGAAACTAAAGCAGTCACCTGCCAGAAATCTACACAATGACAACTAACACTATTCACATGCATCTTCTCATTTAACAGTGGCCACAGAAAAATCGCCATTCCAAATCCCTTCGGGAGATTAGATAAGACTGCAGGAGTAATTCTCATTAGCTCAGTGGGTTAATGTAATAGCTTTTCACCTGCAGTTAAATCCAGACAAGAGTAACCACGTGCTATGAATTTGCCTGTGTCAGTCACGTCCTCAGGGAACATTTATCTGAATTAGTAAAACTAATTTGAGCTGACAGAGTTAGATCTTACTGAGCCTGTCCAGTTAGGAGTAAAAACAGAATAAGATGGGTTGAGTTAGTTCTCACAGTAGTGTAGGGAAAAAGGTGCTGCCTCTTTTCTTTTTTTTTAAAGATTTATTTATTTATGCTTACAGAACTGGGTTACAGGCCAGGGGTGTGGTGGGCAAGAGGATTCACCAGAAACAGAGTGGGAAGCAGAACAGACAGATTGACTGAAATACACTGCTGAGGGGAGCACTGGGTGGGTCAGGAGAGGTCTGCCACGCCACGTGGGTCAGCTCCCTGGTGGGGGATTGAACTCGTGCTATAGTGGCTTCGGAGAGCTTCATAATGCAGTGCTTTAACCCATTGCGCCACCTGGGAGAGCCCAGCTCTGCCTCTTTTTGCCTCCCTCTGCTAGCCTCCTCGGCTACCACCCTTGCATTCTTCCTTGGTTGCTTACCCGCATGGAGGCCCAGGGCAGAGAGGCATGGGTGTGGGGCACAGGCACTGTGGGCACAGAAGCCAGAGAGTTTGGGCATACTCACTCTGCAGACTCTGGTTGCGGAGCTAGGGTTGAGGAGGATCCTTGGTTCTGGGTTCCAGGTGTTGCTCTGAGGCTGAGGGCTCAGCAGCTGCCTGCTTATCTGCTGGTCTACCTGTGTCTGGTCTCCTGGGTCAGCATTAAAGGCATGTTAGAAATACTAAAGCCTCCAAAATTCTCATCTTCTACCCAGCTCATCAATGAACTGCCAGATCTGGGATGTTACACAACAGGCAGTTTGAACCCCATTTATCAAAGATAAGCATATTTTAAAAAAGCCATCTGCTCCCCCTCTCTACATTTCCCTCGTTTTCACAGCACACTTCCTTCATTACATTGCCTTTCACCAACCCTGGAACACTCTCCTTAGTAGTCTCCTTGAGACTACTCTTTCCTAGTTAGTTTAGTCTCTAACCATTCTAGGTGCAGCTCTCCCTTTATTTTTTTAAGATTTTATTTATTATTTGTTTTTGCTTTTGCATAGAACTGTGGTACAGTCCAGAGGGATGTGTGTGTGTGTGTGAGAGAGAGAGAGAGAGAGAGAGACAGAGACAGAGACAGAGAGAGAGAGAGAGAGAGAGAGAGGAGAGGATTCACCACAAACAGAGAGGAACAGAATAGGCAGATCTACTTAATATACTCCTGAGGGGAGCAGTGGGTAAGACAGGGGAGGTCTGCAGCACCGTGCCTGGGGATTGAACTAAGGCCATCCTTCTGGGCCTTCTTGGTGGTAGTGTTCAGATATGACACCTAGGTGACCAAAGAAATCTCAGTCTTCCTTTTAAAACCATCTTTCTGGTATTCTGTTACCTTCTAGACTCACTAAATAGTTAGCTCTGATACCATTCACCTCCAGACTTTACACAAAAGTCACTTTCTCCCTGAACCCTTTAGTCCATTGTTATTTCATTGTCAAAGTTGGCCTCCCTGGATTACAGGCAACAAGGAGGCTCACTTACTGTCTATCAACAGATGACTGAATAAAGAGGATGTAGTACAGACACATATGGAATACTACTCACCTGTCAAAAAGTAAAATTCTGCCATTTTCAACAACATGAATGGACTACAGTTATTATGCCAAGTTAAGTGAGATGGATAAAGATAAATGCCATGTGATTTCACTCACATAAAAAATAAATAAGTGCATGAAATAAAACAATAATAAATCTTTAAAATGAAAGGGGTACCTAGTCAAATTTGTTCTCATGCATACCCAGAAGCCTGATATATCAAAGTCATTATTAATAAGTATATTGTATGTCTGAAAAATTGTAGTTATGACTTTTGTCACTTAGGACGGTCTATGATAAAATAAAATTTAAAAAAAAAAGCAATTTTTTTTAAATGAGCTATGTGGTTTAAAGCATCCTAGACTGGTTATAAGAGACGGTGAGTTTTCCATGACATTAAAGAAAAAATAAAGTTTTCCTTCTACAGGCAACAAGCAGACTAAGAAATTTGCTCATCTGTCAAGAAGATAGTTCAATAAACTTATCGTGGGGATGGGTTCCAGATACTGAAATATTTGCAATCCAGGAGAAGACTAATCCCAGACAAATTGGCTGGTAAATGCCCCTTAAGTAGGTTATGTTCTACAATGCTATCTTTATGTAACCAGGAACCATCATGAAAAAAAAAAAATCCAGAGAACAGAGTCAAGTCTTAAAAAATGAATTTGGCACTTACTCGTAGGGAGTAGAACTAAGCCCTAATTGCAGACCATTTTCTATTCCTTATGGGAGGAAGAGCTGATGGAATTTCAGAATTGCTGACTGCTTGAACCTACTTTGACCTACCTTGCTCAGAGCAATGGATTCAGTTGTTCCACATTTTGTATCAGAAAGTTTTCGAGTCCCTTTGGGAGTATCTCTGGCGGTCTCTCATAAACTGATGCTATGCCTAGACAAATTATAAAATGGGGCTTATTTTAATGGCTTTCTGTTACAAAGGTCCTAACTTTTCCTTTGGAGCAATAACAAAGTTATTAGGTATATTTTAAGAACAGAACATGATTTCTGATTTAAGAACACGACCTGGCCCTCCCTGGTGACGCACCGGGCTAGGACACAATGTGTTAGGATGCAGCACTGCAAGCTGGCTGCAGCTGCTTCAGCACGAGTTCCATCCCTGCCCTGGAGGTGACCCACATGATGCAGCAGACCTTGACTGAATCGCCCGCTGTTCCCCTCAGCAGTGTACTTCGTGGATCTGTCTGTTCTGCTCCCCACTCTGTGGTGAAGCCTCTCACCATCCCTGCACCTCTGGCCTGTACCTCAGCTCTGTATGCATAAATAAATAAATCTTAAAAAAAAAGACCTTATTTCTCTTCATTCATATTTATGATTCCAAAAAGAATGCATTAGATCAGTCCATTTTGAGCAATTTGTATGATTCACCTCTAGTTGAATTGTTTGCATCAACCAACTCTGAACTCTCTGACACACTTTATGCCCAGTCTGGGTAAAGTGTCTTTTATTTTCACATAGCTCCCTGGTTTAATCTGCTTTGTTAATGTAGAACTCTACCTCTTCAGGTGCAGAGCACACTGGGCAGGGAAAAGTATGGGGTGTATTCTACAAAAGGTGACTCTCTCCATGGAATGCACTGCAGACTCTCTCAGGCTATTATTTAAAGTCTTGAAGAAAGAAATAGTGATGTATACTTTGTACAACAAGAGGTATACAAAGAAAAATGCTTAGTCATCACACACATGGATAAAAGCAGATGAGATATGTAAAGATAGCTGTGTGGTTGCATATCTAATTTCATTTTCTTAGTTTTGTGTACATAGGAAATAGACCTCCCAGTCCTCTGGATGGTTAGGTTGAGGGCTGTGGAACTCGAGAAATGAGCCATAGGCCCTCTGCGTCTTCTCTTAACCTTCCATATTTAAAATGGCAGCACCACCAGATGGAAGGAACTAGAATTCTGAGTTATTGCTTGGAGAAGAGTCCACCAGAAGAACTATCTGGCCTGCACTGTTATGTGGAAAGAAGATAAATCTGCGTCACATTAAGCTCAGAATGGTTTGTTCCAGCAACTAGCATTGATTACTGAGAACAATAAAAGGCCAAAGGAATGAACATGGGATTTCACCTTGCAGATTTTCTCTTCTCTCAGACTCAGCACAGCTAGTTTAACATGACATCATTTCACCAGCATCCGGAATTGTCACACATGTGTCATCGATTGGCCTTGTAGCTCTTGGTCTGTAGTTTGGTGGACAGGGAGAAAGGAGATTCTAGGTTGAAAAGCATGTCATTGGGTCTCCCTAGTCAAGGGATGTTCCAGAACTGAGCAGCAGAGGTCGGGAGAATAAAAACATTTTCACAAACAAACCTAAAAGCAATGAAAGGAGCTTGTTCTCTCTTGCAGGCTTTAGGACAGCTATAACCTGCCACCTCCCGAGTCCCCCTTCCCCCGTTCTGTTACCTTTCTTTGTTGGGTCCCAGATGACCCTGAAACAAAATAGGTTGCATTTATTTCTCTCCTGTCAGAAATAAACATTAAGCAAGACAACATTAATACTGGCCCTAATGGCATGCTGGGAGTTTAAACGAGCTTTGGAGTCTTGCTGAGAGAGAAAGATTTTAAATGTGTCTTAAAACCCTAATAAGGGCCTTAACAAGCAAGGAAAATGAGCCCACTCCCCAAAGCATTGACCTGGAAGTGTGTCTTTGTTGCCTAAATTATGATTACAACTTTTCAAGCTACGTTTATTAATGAGCTCTAAATGGAAATGTTTATCTCAGGAGGAAGTACTGTTTCTTCCTCTAGTCCCTGGTGACACACTAAACATATTAATTGATATGAAGCTGATCTTTGGGAGACAGGAAAGCCCTGAGGCCTTTGTCACATTGACAGTTGTGGCTAGAGCCATCCAGGGTATGTCAAATCTGGGCTGAAAACTGGCTACCCTCATTTCAGGGCGTCCCTGGAGTGTGGGCTCTGCCAGGCCTCGGCTTGTGAGAAGCACTTCTCTCTTTCACTCAGTCTTACTATCTGCCTGGGGGACTTAGGGAGCTCTGGGGAATACCCTTCTCTAGTTTACGAGCAATTTCATGTCACTTTATTACGTTGCCTTCATTTTCATCAAGTAGAGAGATATTTGAATGAAGACCAAGTCATCTCTTCAAAAAAAGGATAAACCGTAACACAGACAGAAGACAAAGGGTGTATGTTTAATGCATAAGAGAATATACACAACACAAAGAAAAAAAATAGATCAATTCAAAGATAAAAAAGGGACAGATATGAAAATATGGAATGCCAGTGACCCAGGAATATCTTTTATTGAATGAATTAATGTTACCAGTAAGGAAGGAAAATAAATGAGATGTAATATAAATGCCACAAAGAGAAATAGCCCTCCACCTCTAATCAAATTGGAAAAAAATTTAGATATTACATTAACACCCTATGTTATTGAGGATGTAGGAAAGCAGGCATTTTTCAAACAGTGCTGGCCACAGAGCAAATTGGACAATTATTTAGAAATATTTATCCAAGGACTTAGTACTACTCAGGTTTCTCTCATAGGAATTTATTCTAAGGAAGAAAATATGAATACATGTGAAGATTTATCTAAGGGATATTTGGTACAAAATTGTTTAAAATAATGACATTGGAAAACAACAAAATCCCAGTAACAGGGAATTGATAAAATAAATTATGGTGCAACCGTATAGTAGAATGGAAAGTGGCCTTGAAAAATGATGTGCTAGAATACCTAATGGTACTTAGAAATGCTGTTGGCAGATTGTTAAGTGAAAATGGCAAGTTGCAAAACCTTATTATACCCCAATTTAGGAAAAGAAAAAGAAACTATTCTATTTGTTTACACAGAAAACAGATGGAAAGGATATATTCTAAATTATTCTGTTGTGATGGCCTCATGCTGTGTTCTATGAAGCAATGCGGGTAACTGGGCTCTTTTGACTGGAAAATAGTGGCTTTTGGAGGCATCTGATCATTGCCCTCTTCTAACTTAAGCAGTGTAATGAGGTGGAGGGAACAAGTTCACTCTGTTTGCTTTCCAAGAGCAGAAACAAGGGCCAGAGGTGACCAAGGGATTGATATGCTTCCAAGTAAGAAAATTCTAGTAAGTGCAACTGCCTGCCCACAAGCTGATCAGGTTGACTTATGAGGATGTGCAAAACTTGGAGTTTTATCTCCTGATCCTAGTGCGGCTCGACTTCCTTGGAGGCAGACTCAGAGACAGAGATTAGCTCCAGGAAGGCAATGTTCTTGGGTTCAATAATTGTGGAAGAGAAAGAAGTGAGATTGAGCAAAGGAAGAATAGTGGAAAACGAAGCCTCTGCTGATGCTTTAGCAGATCTGAACTTGGGACATCATGAGAGCTATTCTGAGTTTGAGTGGAAGAACCTGGTCTTGTATCTCCACCTTAATCAAGGGATCCAGGTTGCCCCAGAGAGGGGCATTTCATGGGGGAGGGGTCTTTTTTCTTTTGAGAAGTCTTCTGTGTTGAATGGGGATCTCGTTGCAACATCCATTATGATCTTGGAGAGGATAGGAGTTTTAAACAATATGTAAAAAGCCATAAATATGAAATATATGAATGTATTAAAAATAAGCAAGTCTGCTTGTGAAATGATACCATAAAATAAAAGAAAGTTTATAATTTTGGGGGACGATTTTGACACATACAACAGAGAGAGGGTTATGTCGAAATATATAAAAAAATCCTTACATATATATCATTGATGAAACGTAAACAATATTGTAAGAAAATGGGCAAAAATCATGAATAGACATTTCATATAAGAAAATACATGTATGGGCCCTCCCTGGTGGTGCAACTGGTTAAAGCACAGCACTATGAAGCTATCCAAAGCCACTGCAGCAGGAGTTCAACCCCCAGCCAGGGAGACCCACATGGCACAGCAGATCTTTCCTGACCTGCCCACTGCTCCCCTCAGCAGTGTGTTTCAGTATATCTGCCTGTTCTGCTCCCCACTCTGTCTCTGGTGAATCCTCTCCAACCCCCCCCCCCATCTTTGGCCTGTAACCTAGTTCTTGTATGCATAAATAAATAAGTCTTTTAAAAAATACATTTATGACCAATAAGTACACAAAAAGATGTCTAATTTTATGATTTATTTACTTATGCATACAAGAGCAGGGGTGTAGGCCAGAGGTAAAGGGAGGTGGGAGGATTCACCCTACACAGAGTAGGGAGCAGAACAGGTAGATCAATTGAAATACACTGCTGAGGGGAGCAGTGGGCAAGACAGGAGAGATCTGCTGTGCCATGTGGGTCGGCTCCCTGGCTGGGGATGGAACTTGTGGGGCAGTGATTGCAGATAGCTTCATAGTGCTGAGAATTAAACCTTTCCGGCAGCAGGGGGCTCTGATGGATACTTTAGTGCACATTTGATTGGTAAAAATTAAGCTCTGGAGGGCACCTAGGCTGATAGGATTTCTTATACATTACTGGTAGGAGTGTAAGTTGTTGTAAACAATTTGGAATATTTTGGCATACCTTAGAAAATTGAATAATTTACATACTATATAATCCAAGAGTTCTACTCTTAGTCAAGAATAGATATAGTGGCAAGGCTTGAAATAGCAAAGTTCTGGAAACAACCCAAATGCCCACTGACAGGAGAATAAATAAAGTAAGGTATATGTCTACAACAGAATATCATACAGATGAAAACAAGCATATTAAGGATGGGTGTGGGTAACATGTGTTGAAAAAGTAAATCCTAGAATAGTAGTGCAATGTAAATACCCTTTCATAAAGCTGACTAGTGTATTTAAACGATATGTTTTGGGAACCCCTAACTATGCAATAACTAGAGATATGTGAAAGTAAGTAAATGATCTGTAATATGATAGTTACCTTTGATGGGGAAGGCTGGCACATAGGAAGAATGCAGTGCACACATGTAACATACATCAAATCAATGTCAATATTCTAATTTTGTGTAGTTTTATTATATTAGTGACTTTTCATATTACTAGTATAATATGTTATATTAATATAATTTATTACAGTATTAATAAGTGCATAAATACATTATGGAAGGTCATTTTTAAAAATTTACAAGAGAGCCATGCTTGAACCCATGTTCTGTGTGCAGTGAACCAAAGAGTATGATTAATTCAAATTGTGAGGTTCAAAAAAGGAGAAAGTGAAGCAGGAGAAAGCTGTTGTTGGAGTGGCTCAAGGAAAGGTCTCTAGGGTGTGGGGCTTAGAAATTTCCCTTAAAACCAGATGGAAATGGACAGAAGTTCTTATTAAACTATAGCTTCTTCTTTACCATCCCTGAATCCCTTGGCCCCAAAGATAACGTCCTACAATTCATGACCAGCATGGATGGCAATGTAGTCACATTTCAGAGGGAGATGCTTGACTGTGTTTTGATTATTTCTAGAACTGAACGCTAGTGATGGAAAGAGCCTCTGGAGTTTCTCATTATGGGAAAGTGTTCTGCTGCCAAGTGTTTAATTCGAGCTTATAGACCCGCGTTTGCTGTGATATGAAGGCTTGTGCAATTAGAATGCACCAAAATGGTTTAGATGCTTTGGAAAATCAGTCTCCAATATGGAACTGTTCAAATAGAATCAGGAGGTCATTTGGAAGATGCCTGAGATCTGAGCTAGGTGACCTTTACTAACTCAGGGCATGAGTTCAAGTTGAACCCTCTTTGAGGGGGTGGTCAGTGCACCACACACTTTGATTGTCACCCACCTCCTAGGGTCTTGCTTGTAATTTTGTTGAATGTACTGTCCTATTGACTTTGATGATATATACAGTTAGATAATTGATATGTGACTATCTGAGCCTTGAAAATAAGAGTCACAAAATCACAAGACCAACACCATTTTTGTGAATGTCTTCTCCCACAATCAAGTCATACATTCATACAAGTAAATATGAAATATGAATGGGGTTGTTATCCTTCAGTCTGTGTATGTATATTTTTAAAGATTTATTTATTTATGTATACAGAACTGGAGTATCGGCCAGAGGTTCAGGGGCAGTGAGAGGATTCACCAGAATCAGAGTGGGGTGCAGAACAGGCAGATTGATGAAGTACACTGCTGAGGGGAACAGTGGGCAAGACAGGAGAGGTCTGCTGTGCCATGTGGGTCACCTCCGGAGCTGGGGATCGAACTTGTACTGAAGCAGCTTCGGCTAGCTTGCAGTGCTGCACTTAAACCCACTGTACCACTAGGGAGGGTCTCTGTGAATATTTTTTAACTTTAAGTAATCTTGACAGACAACTATTTATTCAGTTGTTTTTTATAGGTTTTATTTGGCATCTTGTTCAGATTTCAGGTTTCTCTGGATGAGGTTGTGATTTGATTTCTGATCAGGCAACATTACTCATTAAAAATAGATGTACCATGAGCTCTGGAGACAGAAGTTTCGTTTTATTTGTTGAAATGAAAGAGGTCATGTCAAGTAATCAACTTCAACATTCATAAATGCAATTCCCAAGCCTCCAAATGCAGTCTTTAAAGAAGAGTTTACAAAACCAACTTGTTAACAAGTGTTAGAGACGCTTCCTTGAATGTCAGTGTGTACTTAGGTCCTACTAAATACAGACTGAAAGTCCACATGGCCTACTAGACTTATTAGCTCATTTAGGCTGGCTCCATTGTGATGACTGATTTTGGAATACTTTTAGGAGCCTGGATGGTTAAATTGCATGTATTTTACTATTTGCATGGTGAAAATAGGAAAGTGATTTTTTTGTGTGGGGGGGACAATTGTGACTTTCCGTTATCTTTTTTACATTTCTTTTTCTTCAGTAAGGTATTGGAGGTTGGGAGGAGAAGAATGGGGTTTAAATTTACACGATGAGAACAAAATTGAAGGCATTGCGCTAGGTGAAACAAGTGTGAGAATAAATTAGTCTCATTTAGGTGTGGATTCTAAAAACAAACAAACAAAACCAAGCCCATAGATAGAGCTCTATAGGACAGAAACTGGCGATTTTCAGAGGCAAGATTTGGGGGTGAAAGGGTGAGTGAAATGGGTGAAGAGGAGTCAAAAGTTTTCAACTTCCAGTTATAAAACAAGTCATGGGGGTCTAATGTTTTCGTGGTGATTGTAATTAATAATATACATTGTATATTTGAAAGTTGCTAAGAGAGTATGCTTTTTTGAAGTAGCAATGCATTATATAAGTCTCAGGGGTGTATCCCTGAGAATCAGCATGTGCATATATTACATTCAGTTCACTGCTAAATAGCCAAGTCTGTACTTAAACATTGTCCTCTTTATCCTGAATTACTCATCTCCCTTCTCCAGCCCTTTATATATATCACAAGCAAGAGAGCAGTTCTTAGAAGTTTTCATCACAAGAAAATTGTAACTATGTATGATAACAGTTGTTAACTAGTCTTCTTATGGTGAATATTTTATATTATATATGTATATATGTGTGTATACACACACACACACACATATATGTATAATCTACATATATTACATCATTAGGTTGTATGCCTGAAACTAATGTTATATTATACCTCAACATAAAGAGGGGGAAAATGGTCTTCAGTCTAGTTCTGTAACTAGTTTTGTGACTTTTTAAGCTATTTTATAGCTTTGTGGCTTATTTGTTTTTGAAATCAGAAGACTAATTATGTCCATCTTATAGGGCTGTTGGAGAAGTAAATGAATCCAGTTATTTATATGTTTAGAATTTGCTTTGCTATAAGAAATCATTTGATGTAACTTCTCACTAAGACTTTATTAAACACATATGTGTATACTCATACATATCACACATAGGTACACATGTCTTAACCATTCATGATACACAAATGGAGCATCAATTAAATACACACATAAAAAATGAAGAAACACAAAGGTGGAAAAATGATGAAGACAGCAATGAGGAAAAAAGTGTGAATGGGATACAAATTTGGTTCTAATCTTTAGCACAGCTAACAAAAAAAAAAAAAAAAAAAAAAAGAAGGGCCCTCCCTGGTGGCACAGCAGGTTAAAGCACAGCACAAAGAAGCTTAAGCCACTTCCGCAGGAGTTCGATCCCCGCCTGCCGCCTGCCCCCTGCCCCGGAGGAGATCCACATGGCGTGGCAGACCTCTCCTGACCCGCCTACTGCTCCCCTCAGCAGTGTATTTCATTGATCGGCCTGTACTGTACCCCACTCTGTCTCTGGTGAATCCTCTCACCCTCCGCATCTCTGGCCTGTACCCCAGTTCTGTACGAATAAATAAATAAATAATCTTTTAAAAAAAAAAGGAAATCTAGTTAACAGATTATTTCACAGTGTCCATAATACAAAATGGAATCAGCAACCCAAGAGAACTGCCAAATATTATTGATTCTAAGACCAGAAAGGAAACATCTGTGAAGAAAACTAGGTATCAGGTAGTAGATTTATTTATTTATGCATACAGAACTAGGGTACAGGCCAGAGGCTCAGAGGCGGTGAGAGGATTCACCAGAGACAGAGTGGGGAGCAGAACAGGCAGATCGACGAAGTACACTGCTGAGGGGAGCAGCGGGCGGGTCAGGAGAGGTCTGCCAGCCATGTGGGTCACGTCTGGGATGGGCGGGGATTGAACTCATGCTGAAGTGGCTTTAGCTTCTTAGTGCTGTGCTTCAACCTGCTGTGCCACCAGGGAGGGCCCATATATATTTTTAATATTAAAAATAACATTTTCTAGCATTGTTGGTCATTTTTGTATAGCAATTGGGTTCTCCCCTCAGGTCTTCATGTTTATAGTCTCCCTAGTTCTTCCACCACTATATCACACATCCATCCATCCATCCATCACCAGAGTCCCTTGTGCTCTTCCCATCCCTGTTTTTTTATTTATTTTTTAAAGATTTATTTATGCATATAGAACTGAGGTACAGGCCAGAGATACAGGGGCACTGAGAGGCTTCACCAGAGCCAGAGTGGGAAGCAGAACAGGCTGACTGACGAAGTATACTGCTGAAGGGAGCAGCGGGCTGGTCAGGAGAGGTCTGCTGGGCACACGGTGTGGATCACCTCTGGGGCGGGGTTCAAACTCATGCTGAAGTGGCTTTAGCTTCTTAGTGCTGTGCTTTAACCCTCTGCCTCCATGGTTTTTAATTTTTAATGATTTATTTTTATTTATTTATGCACACAAGAACTGGAGTATAGGCCAGATGTGGGGGATGGGGTGAGAAGACTCACCAGAGACAGAGTGGGGAGCAAAACAAGCAGATCTACAGAAAGACACTGCTGAGGGGAGCAGCGGGTGAGAGAGGAGAGGTCTGCTGTGCCATGTGGGTCAGCTCCAGTGGCTTCAGTGGTGATAGCATGGTAGAGCTGTTAAGGCGAAGGATGTCCTAAAGGAACTCTGCAGAATCTTATAGACTCTACCCCCTACTCCAGCTTTCTGGACACTACCCCCTACTCCAGTGATTGGAAACTACAACTCCCAGCAGTAACCAGGGAGAGAACTGCGAGGACCCAAGGGCGGAGCTAGCAGGAATTCTGGGACATTTGGGGGATAAATAGGGCGTGATTGCATCTCTCATTCTCTTGCCCAGGAACTGGCTCTCCAGACCGTGTGACTCAGGGTGTTCAGTCAGTCTAGCCATAAGGTATTCCAGTTACTTGGTATCCTGCTCTTTTTCCCTGCTCCCCTCAGCAGTGTACTTCGTTGATCTGCCTGTTCTGCTCCCCTCTCTGTCTCTGGTGAAGCCTCTCACCCTCCACATCTCTGGCCTGTACCGCAGTTCCATATGAATAAAAAAAAAAAAAGAAAAGAAAAGAAAAGAAAGAAAGAAATATCTGCATTTCTAAAGAAGCAATTCTGGAAGATCCCAAATCCCTAAAGTTCTTAAAAAATGAATCTTTAATTGGAATACTTTGTTTATAATGACAGGATGGGGTTGAGTGAACTACTTTTTCCTGGTATTTTGTAATCTTCTATTATATAGAAGACTACTTTTCTAAGAGTCAAAGTCTAAATCTAATTAGCATGTTAAAAGTTTTCAATTTTTGGAAAAACTACCATTTTACAATGTGAACACTTATATTGATTCTGCATTTTTCAAGACAATAAATTGCAAATAGAGATGTTACCGAAACGTCCTTAAAGATCCTAGGGTGATTTCATCCTGACTAAATCTCACTGTTCCCACTAACAACAGTAGCATTCAAAACACCTGAAGGGAAGATGCTATATTCAAATTGATTTCCTTTCTGCAAAAGACTCTTCTGCTCACTTTATTAAAAATGGTTATCATTATTTTTAAAAATGATATTCGATCTTTATGCCATGAGGTAGAAAGATCTCTGAAAATCAAATAGTTGTCAGTGTCACAAAAGAAAAGGAATTCTTCAAACGGAGTTGCTCTGGAAAGGGACTGCTACCTGGGAAGCTGATCGATACCATCTGTATTTCAATTCAGGAATATGTGATACCCAGGGAGGAGCAGAGGCTGTTGTTACTCAGCATCACAGGAAACAGCCTTTGTACTCTCGTGCATTCAGCTGATGGAGACCACAATTACTTACCTGCCACTCTTTAAGCCATTATTTTAAAATACAACAATTACATAGTTTCAGCTAATAGAGTCTTTGTATTTAGTGGAAGGTCATGAATATTAACAAAAGCAAAAATCATACATTGATTGGTTCTCTATATTCTTCCAACTAAAGAAGAGATTCTCAGGGGCTGAAGTGATGTCTCTCTTCTTGGGGGGAGGGGGTGTTGTTT
Organism: Condylura cristata; assembly: GCF_000260355.1. Lineage (NCBI taxonomy): Eukaryota > Metazoa > Chordata > Mammalia > Eulipotyphla > Talpidae > Condylura > Condylura cristata. Next base: position 2,285,211 of record NW_004567138.1, read on the forward strand.
TTGATCTATTGATTTATTTATTTTCACCCACTTGGACAAATCATTTATCACAGTGATAAAGTTTGCAAAACCACTAATAGACACATTCATTGATGGGCCAAACTCTTTCTGAATTATTTGCTGGAAACTTGCTGAATACAGTATGAGTCAGGAGAGCAAATATGAATTTGTGAGTGACGATCAATTTTATTTTTAATTTTTAAAATTTATTTATGTATACAGAACTGACAAAGTGGGGAACAGAACAGGCAGCTCAATGAAGTACACTGCTGAAGGGAGCAGCGGGTGGGTCAGGAGGGGTCTGCCGCGCCATGTGGGTCACCTCCAGGGCTGGGAATCGAATGTGCATTGAAGTTGCTGCGGCCAGCTTGCAGTGCTGCATCCTAACCCATTGTGTCACCAGGGAGGGCCTGAGTTATGTTTAGTTTAATAGCAGAGTGGGGAGCTGCTGAATGGCCTAAGTTGGAAAGGGGGTATATCAGTCACATTCAGTCAGAAAACCCACACATGGGAAAACGGGTAATTTAATATCAAGAATTATTAAGCTGTGATAGAGTAACTATAAGAATGTAAAGATAGACCTCATCCGTAGGTGCTCTCTGGAGTGCAGGTGAGTTGGGCTGATACACAGAGAGAGTTGCACCATTGTGGGCACAGGGGTGGATTGCTTGGTGTCCACTTTGGGAGGGCCACAAGAAAGTGGCCAGGCCCAGGCAGGGCTGCAAAGTCATTGAAGGCTGCTTATGTGCAGTTGGGGCAGGTGTCTCCACACAATACCCCACTAATAGCTGGGGCAACAGGAACAAACCAGAGAAGTTTCCTTTTTCTCACTGTGTCCTTGCCATGATTCCTATTGACAAAGCTTGCGTTGCCTCTCTGTGAGAGCACTGCTTACAGAGTCTGGCAGAGCAGGGGTGGATGTGGAGTTGAGACACTCCTGACAGCATCTGTCAAAATCCCTGAGGAGGTAGGAGAAGGCAGGCAGCCAGAAGTCCCACCCACCTCATAGATCAAAGGACTTGACATTTGTGCAGATGTTCAAATGCTGAGATTTGTAGAATCTGGTCTATGTAGTAAACGGGATAGAAAATAATGATGTACTGCTTAGGAAATGTACAAATTGTGTAGTCAATCTATAATTTAATAAATTACTTACCAAACAATTTTGATTTTCTTTATTCAGGTAGCATTGGTTTATGACACTCTGTATAACTTAGGGGAGGAGGTTACCACCTTCTACCGAGGTATGTATGGTATGTTACTGCCACACTATCAAAATACCCATAGTCCTTTACCCGAAGCCATTGGGCCTCCTCATTGCTTTGTTCCCACACTTATTTGCACTCACCTCTGTAGCTTCAATTCTGCAGTCGTATTTCTAGGCTGCCAAATTATTAATTTTGTTCCATTTAGCAAGAAGTTCCCACCCTGTGTATTACGATCACCAAGGAAAGAATCGATCAGATCAGCCAAGTCAGAGTAGAAGTGATGTTGCTTGCTGCAGGGAGAAGGAACAATGAGTTGACCTACAGTTTTTAGACAGCTGATGGAGAACTGGTCAGCTCGCTAATCTTTGGCAGTCATTAAAGAGACCTCTGGTCTTTGGGAGGGCCATAAGAAAGGTAGAGAGGGACGATGGAAATGACGCTCACAATTGAAACTGAAAGGGTCTGAGAATCAGAGTAGTTGTAAGACCCACCACGGACACCTTATTATCTTGGCTACCTAAGACCATTCCACATGTATTCCATTTGTACTCTCTCCCTGACATTGGCCTTAACCTAAATTCACCTTGATGGCAATTCTAGAAGGGAAGGGAGAAATGGAGAAGGGGACTCAAACCTGGGTTCTTATATTTCTTAGGAAATTGATGGAACCTCACACTCTGTGTATGGACTTGAACTTTAGGTTTCCAGAAGCTATTTCTGTGCCCCAAGAGAATTTGACATCAAAATATGTACTAAGTTGGAAATGCACTTATTTTTAAGTTAAAATAAAAAGAAAAAGTCATCAGAGGGGCTAATTGTAATCAAAACATGTGGGGAAATGCACTGGTTTAGGAAGAATTCAGCCACCTTGGGTAGGGCGCAGAGAAACAACCACATGTAGCTTCCAAAGATAGCGGACCACAACAACAGTCTTGGGAAATACCACATCTCATGGGTATGGATCATCCCAGGTTTACAGGCAGAAAAGTTCATACTAAAAATTTTTTTTTTTTAAAGATCTATTTACTGGTGCATACAGAACTGGGGTACAGACCAGATGCTCAGGGGCGGCGAGAGGCTTCACCAGAGACAGAGTGGGGAACAGAACAGGAGATCGACGAAGTACACTGCAGAGGGGAGCAGCGGGCGGGTCAGGAGAGGTCTGCGGCGCCATGTGGTCACCTCTGGGGCAGGTGGGAATCGAACTCATGCGGAAGTGGCTTTAGATTCTCAGTGCAGTGCTTTAACTCACTGCGCCACCAGGGAGGGCCCATACTAAAATTTATAAAACAGTGGTAGGTCCCAGTGGCTTGGACTAACAGGGTTTGTGGCATTTATTCATTTAATATACTCAATCTAGATTTCCAAATTGTGTGAGTGTCTGTGCCTGTGTGTATAGCTCCAGCATTGCCTAGACTATCCAAATAATTTCTTTTAAAAAAGATTAAAAAGCAGTTTTTTAAAAAAAGATTTATTTTATTTTTCCATTGGAGTGATGGAGTGTAGGCCAGAGATGTAGGGGGAGAGAGAATTCATCAGAGACAGAGTGGGGAGCAGAACAGGCTGATCTACTGAAGTCCACTGCTGAGGGGAGGAGCGGGCAGGTCAGGAGAGGTCTGCTGCACCACGTGGTTCAGTCCCTGATGGGAAGTGGAACTCAGGATGCATTTGTGTTAGCTGAGATCTAGTCCCTATGCCACCAGTGATAAGCAAATAATTTGTTACTCTTCAAAAAATTCTTATATTAACACAAAGTAGATATCTGAGTGAATAAAAACAATAAAGTTTGGTTTTACTAGGGTATTTACAAGGGGTAGTTAAGAGTATTAAAAGGAATTTACTATTCAACCATTAAGTCAACCAATAGGATAAAGAAAGCCTATTTGTGTGTGACCTTTATAAAGTGACTTTTGCAGTGACTTTCTGTTGCTAAGCAATGACCTGATTGATAACAGGATTTAGTAGGAACAAGGGTGTCCTTCATAAATGAATTACATTGAAAAGATAATTATGTTTAGAAGCCTTTTCTGTTTTTAGATTTTATTAAGCCCTATGGGGTCTCTCAGAGTTACTTGTCTGGAATCATCAATGAATAGTAAGATGTAACTCCATGAAAGGGCTGAATCTTCATCCTCAAGACAAGAGGTTCACACCCGGGAGCTGTGTTATTGAATTCCTGAGAGTGTCAGGATACAGCAGCCAGCAGGAAGTCTGGAGTAGCTGGGAGAAGCTTCGAGGCAAGTCTGAATGGTCTCAGATCCACATGACACACCTTGCTTGAGCCTTACAAGCAGTCTGTGAGGAGGTGAAAAAAAAAAAAAAAAGCAGGAATTGTGGATTCCATCGAATAGATAAGGAAAAATTCCAAAAGGTCAAAGGATTTCTATGCCCAAGTTCACACAGCTGCCATGGAACAGAGCTGGGCTTAGAAACCAATTCTTCAACTACAAATGCTGTATTCTTTCCATCGCATGACATGGACTCATTTCTGCCAAGTCCCATCTTGTTTTAATTTATTTTTAAGCCCATGGGTTAAGTGTAGGTGAATTAGTGGTGAATGGGCGAGTCACTTTATTTTACAAGGGTAAATGTCTTCCTTCTTTGCTAAATAATAGTAAGACTATAGACATTTTCATTAAAAGTGTTGAAATTAAAATGTCTGAAGTTCTTTTTTTAAAAAGATTTATTTTTATGCATACATATAAAAACTGGGGTATATGTCAAAGGTGTGGGGATAGGGGAAGTGGAGGATTCACCAGAGATAGAGTGGGGAGCAGAACAGGTGGATCTACTAAAATCACTGCTGAGGGGAGCAGAGGGGGAGACAGGAGAGGTCTGCTGTGCCATATGGATCAGCTCCCTGGCTGGGGATTGAGCTCATGCTGCAGTGTCTGGTGATAACTTGATAGTGCTTACTTAGACTTAACCCCTTGTGCCATCAAGGAGGACCAGAAGTTCTTTATAAATCAGAGTTAAATGACACAGGACAGCAAAAAAGGAGAGTATTTGATCAGGCCTCACAGACAATGAGATTGGGTAATATTTCAAAAGAGGTGCTAAATAAATGAAAGAGACTGCTCCAATATTTAACCAATATTTTCTCTGGAAAATAGTTTCCATGTCATGGATACTGGATTTTCATGTCATGAAAGTTTGGGCTTTCATGGGATGTAGAAGAGAATGGAAAAGTATTTGTTAACTCGTTTTATTTTTTTTGCTTGGCAAGAGACAAGAACCAGTGGCTTTAGGAATGGCTGTAGAAAATAGTGTCACTATAAAGATAAAAAGTACTGGTTTGTATTGTAATTGGAAATGGGTTGCCAGCTTACTTGCTAGTGATTTTTCCTAAGCAACGTGGGTAAAAGTGATTTGGTATGGATGAGAAAAAAAGTGTTCTCAATAACACCAGTAGCCAACAACTGCTTAGAACAAAGTACATTTATTTAGTGCTTCCCGTATACTGGGCTGAGCCAGTCATTTACACGGGAGAACATGTAAGACTTTAGAAGGTGCCTTCGAAGGAGTTAACATTATTTTCCACATTCCATGGGGAATGTTGAGGTTTAGAATTGGTCTAGGATTTCATTTTCTGAAGCAGCTGGCCTTCGTTTTATGTTTATAGTTGATTTAGGGTTTTTTTTTTTAATTCATACTATCTTAACAACTAGTCCCCAAGGATGTGCCAAAAACATTTGTTCTCTACTTTAAAATTAAAATGTAAGTGAACTTCATGAATTTCCTACCAGGGAGTAAAACAATGATGACTGAATTTTAAAGAAATGAGAAATACATCTTTGGAAGTTATTTTTAAAAAAGCCAAGATTTGGGGAGAGGGCAGAAAAGGTCATGGTAATCATGGGATTACCAACTCTTCCATGTTCTTTCAAATATTTGTTTACCTTTGATTCCATATTGCTATATTCATGATTAAAATATAGAGTGAAGAAATGCTAAATAGGCCCCTCCCTGGTGGCACAGTGGGTAATTGCAGCACTAAGAAGCTAAAGCCACTTCAGCACCAGTTTGATCCCCAACCCAGGAGCTGACCTCTCCCGACCCACCCACTGCTCCCCTCAGCAATGTACTTCATTGATCTGCCTGTTCTGCTCCCCACTCTGTCTCTGGTGAATCCCCTCACCGCCCCTGCACCTCTGGCCTGAACCCCAGTTCTGTATGCATAAATAAACCTTAAAAAATGCTAAACAAACAAATAAATACCATGTCATTTCCATGAGGCAATAAACACGACTCACAACGTTTTTCATGATGACCTCATATAGGACTATTTTGTAAGAATTAAGGCTGAGAAGAGGTAGGTCAAAGGCAACTAGATGTAAAATTTAGGGAAAGAGCAGCCTGGGGATTCAATGACAGTCTGACAGAGCAGGCAGTCAGGGAGGCTGAGGTGCCCCAGAAACCAGGGGTCTCCCATGGAAGTCAGGCAAAGCCAAGCTAATTGGTTCAAAATGGCAAATGAGAAGCGGAGAAGTTTTTTGGAACAAGAGGGAGGGAATGAACATTGGCAGATTTCCCGAAACTTTACTTGGGAAAAGAAGCAGCAATTGTGGATAATCACACTGCCACATACGTGGTCTTCAAAGAGAGCTTCTAATTACTGACATGCCTAGCTAATGTGAACTCTGATTGCTTTTTAATTTTTGATATCCTCCTACTATGTCATGATTTTTAAAAAATTTTTTAAAGATTTATTTATTTATGCATATTGAACTGGGGTTCAGGCCAGAGGTTCAGGGGTGGTAAGGGGATTCACCAGAGACAGAGTGGGGAGAGGAACAGGCTGACTGAAGAAGTACACTGCCGAGGGGAGCAGTGGGCGGGCCAGGAGAGGTCTGCGGCGCCTTGTGGGTCACCTCCAGGACTGGGGATCGAGCTCATGCTGAAGTGGCTTTAACTTCTTAGCGCTGCATTTACCCACTGTGCCCCCAGGGAGGGCCCATATGTCATGATTTTTAAAAAGTTCAAGTGATTTGAATTTGCCTGGTATTGACTTTGGAGAATGTCAATATACCTTCGAGTGTAGGACCATGAAGGGAGTCATCCTTTATTCCTCTGGCAAGCATATCTCCCCCAAACATAGGGAAGACACCACAGGACAGAGTGACCTAACCACGTGGTTTCAGGTGTCATCTGTACAGCTTTAGGTGATAAGGGGGATTTTCTGGTGGGGGTGAGGGATGTTGGTCTAGGAACATTGTTGTGGAAGGCATGGGACAAAGTTCTGCTTTCTTTACTGAACAGAGACCAGATGATTAGGTCTTCCTGGGAGTGGTCTTTGCAGAAGGAAGTTTATGTATAGATAAATTTTTCAAAAGTGACCTTCACCTAAACTTCAGAGTCCCTCCTACAAAACAAACTTCTTTCCAAAAAGACATTATTTGGGACAGCATGTTTTTGCTCTCCTGCACTAGATAACTCAAGACATCAGCTATAGGTAGACTTCAAGAAACAGGTTTCCATTAGTGTTTTGTTCTTGGTCACCATTAGTAAAACTTTATAAAGAACATTAACATTTGAAACAAATTCACTGCTCTGTATGAGATGAGTTGAAGGATTAAATGCACTATTTGTACTTAATCTCCCAGGCCCCTTTGAGGTTCCTGGAGCACCTCCTAGAAACCTTAGAACTCTGGGGAAAATAATTTCAAAACTCCTTCCAGAAAGAAAGAAAATTTATGTGTTGGTAGCCTCTGGAAAAATGTCAGAAACTGTTACCCTGCCCTGAGAAGATGTATAAAACTGTCTCACTTTTCCTATGCCCAGAGGTATAATATATGCATAATTATGGATGAGCTGTCTTTGCATAAATTTTAAACTGTTAAAGCAATTAATGATGAATGATTAGATTAGGGAAGATGCTCAGACTCTTCTGGAGTCTGAAACCTATTAGCCCTTCCCGCAAACAGTAGATCAAAAAGACATTCAAGAAGCAGGTGTTTGGCTAAGGGCAGAAGACAGAAAGAAAGATTTCTGGTATCAATGTTTCTTTTTTTTTCCTTTTGATGCCAGATATTTTATTGTTAAGTTCAGAATTGTTCCACATACAGCCTGATTAAAATGAAAAAAAAAAAAAAGGGGGGGGGTGGATTAAAACAGTTCTATTTACTATCATCCCAAGAAGAGTATCTTAGAAATGGCTGTCTCCGGGGCCCTCCCTGGTGGCACAAATGCACTAATTGCATTTGTTGGAGCACTGTACTGCAAAGCCAAGCCAAATCATGGTCTCTTCAGTGCGAGTTCAAACCTGGCCCTGGAGGTGACCCACATGGCGCAGCAGACCTCTCCTGACTTACCTGCTGCTTCCCTCAACAGTGTCGATCTGCCTGTTCTGCTCCCCACTCTGTCTCTGAGTTTTCTTGCCACCCCTGCACCTCTAGCCTGTACCCCATTTCTGTATGCATAAAAAAATAAAATCTTAAAAAAAAAAGAGAAATGGCTGTCTCTCTACATTTCAGCCATATTAGATATGACTATCCAGAGATTTAGAAATCTTGAACTGGATTTGACTAAGCTCGTTCAGTGTACTTTTACATAATCTGAATTTATTTACAAAGAATATATGAACATACAGGTTTTTATTTCAATAGCCATTCCACTAAACAAATCAAAATACTTCAATTTTTCTTTTGTATTTTGAGCTAGATAACTTGCAGATTGACCATAAATACAAATGTAATATACTTCCTTGTATCATAGCCAAGTTATAGGCAGACAAGATATATGAGAGAAACTCACTTTTGCCCTCCATTGTTTAAAAGTGGTTCTCTATTATGTTTGCACTTTGCAAAATACTTTGCTATTTTAGCCATATCGGCAGTATTGGTAATACTCACAGATCCTTCAATACAGCTATGTCAGAAATGATTTATCCTCTTTTAAACATCTGCTTTCTTTTCCATAGCAAAACCAATACAATGACAGAGTTATAAGGTGTTACTAGCGCAAGTCAATCGTCTCATCACATACTAGTGTTCCCTACAGACACATTTGAAAATCGCTAATCATATCTTCACCTTGATGACACAAGAAAGGTTTCTTAATTGTATTTAGAAAGACTGGCCAGAGGTTGGTTCTCTCTCTGAGTAACTATAAGCTCTCTGAGCTTCAATTTCTTCCCAGCTATAAAAAGAGGGTTTATGCTATCTACCTCCTACTGTTATTATGAGGATTAAATGAAATAAGGCACGTAAAAATGCCATACACCCAAAGTACTATAAAAATGAGTGGTGGAACTATAAAAGAGAAGTACAGTAGAGAAGTTAGATTACAGCTACACACGAAAAGCCCCTTCAACTTTTTCTGCAGCAGTCACTGCTTCACAACTCAGGCTGAGACACCCTAATGAAAATGTGTGGGAGACAGCTCTGGCTTCTGGTGTTTGACACAGCTTTTATGTCTACAACAAGCTCAGATGAGCAGCCTGGGGAACTACTACAAATACCTCAAAACTAAAGTGCTGGTCTATCTAGACAAAAGCATCCAAAGTTTTACAAGGTTTGGACAATAAGTGTGTTCCTTTCTGACATAAATAGAACAAGTCATGATCCAATTTCTTTTAACTCTTCCCCAAGGAAACACAGGAAGTCATCTCATGAGAATTGTAGAAATTGTCAGCCTTATTGTGTCTCCTTCTCCTTTTGTCTAGTAGAAAAACAATGTGTTAGTTCATGAGGCAAAAACCTATTATTGAATTGATGCCAAGAGTTCTGGTTTCTATTGTTTAAAGTGTTTTCAAGCTATTATAGTAGAATATTCTGGGCTCTTCCCAGACGAATACATGAAGTAGAAACAGAATGAACCCAGTGTAATAGATGAATTGAATATTAGGCATTTTAAAA
>NW_004567138.1:2294879-2313604 GCF_000260355.1 Condylura cristata
GCTGCGCCACCAGGGAAGGCCTGAATCTGTATTTCTACTAGAAGAGTTTTCTCTTGTCCTGTCCTGTCTAAAATTCCATCAGCCTTCAAAACCCAGTCCTGGTTTCAGCTGTTCAGGCCACATGAACCTAGCATGAATTAATTCTTGCTCTTTAGAATATCAAACATACTTTTCTAAATTACCCAGGTGGCTCAATCATTTGACACCTTTAATCGAACATTATTTTTTCATATGCATATCTCTTAGCTGCTCAGTTTGGCCACGAGTGTCTTAAGGAATGGAATGGTATACAACCTCCAAAATTTCATCTATGTAGCACAGAAAGCAGTCTTTACCTTAAAGTGTATGGTACATGAAGAGTATAGTAAATAGGTGTGCAGCAAATAGCTCTTTAAATGGATTGAGTTGACAGAAATGTTTAAACAGTGGTTGGATAACATTTTCAGCAACTCAACATAAAATTCCAATCAGTATTTCTCCACTTGGGATGGCAGATGTGATCTCTGCTCAACATAGTCATTAGCTTGCAAGTCTCCCGGAGGGGACAGTCAAGCAGCAGAAGGTTGAAGACTAGGAATTAAGAAACCGACCTGTTCTGCTTCCATGTTGAAGGATTGCATTTCTTTCTTTCTTTTTTTAATATTAGCCATTTTATTTATTTATTTTTACATCATTCTTTATTTTGTGCATTTTTCCATCTCAGATGTAATCCCTAATGGCCTCCCATTACCAATTCACCTCTGTGCCATCACCACCGTCCAGGGTACTCTTCCCATCCCAGTTCTGATCTCATTCTCCCTCCCACCCTTATAAAATGTCTCTGGTTTATAGTTATTCACTGTTTTCATTTTTACTATATTACATTTTTTAGTCTCTTTTTTCTTCCCTGACCCCTTATGCTCCTGCTATGAGTGAAACCATTCGGTATTTTTCTTTCTTGTTCTGGGCTATTTCATTAAGCATGATCACTTCCAGGTCTATCCATGTTGCTGCAAAAGGCACGAGTTTATCTTTTTTGATTGCTGAGTAATATTCCATGTGTATATACACCACATCTTCTTAATCCAGTCATCTATTTTTGGGATTTGGGTTGATTCCATGCCTTCCGTATTGTAAATTGAGCAGCAGTAAACATGAGGGTGTAGGTGTTCTCTTGAATCAGTGTTTTTGTGTCCTTTGGGTATATACCTAGAAGTGGAATTGCTGGGTCATATGGAAACTCTATTTTCAGCCTTTTGAGAAACCTCCAAACAGTTTCCATAGTGGTTGTACTAGTTTGCATTACCACCAGCAGTGCAGGAGAGTTCCTTTTTTGCCACATCCTCGCAAACATTTGTTGTTGCTAGTTGTTTTAAGACGTGCCATTCTCACTGGTGTGAGGTGGTATCTCATTCTGGTTTTAATTTGCATCTCCCTTACTACAAGTGATTTTTTTCATATGCTTTTTCATCTGCATTTCCTCTTTGAGAAATGTTTTTTTAGATCTTCTGCCCATTCTTTGATGGGGTTGTTTATTTTTGTTGAGTTTCATCAGTTCTTTGTGTACTCCATATGCAATATCAATTCTGCCTTAGAATTGGGCATCACCTGGATTTAGAAACCCAGAGGGAAAATTTTTTCACAAATCTGATTTACAAGGTAAGAGTAATTAGGGAGGAAACATTAAGCCCCTGAATGGTTTCTATAGTAAAAGTTTAAAGAGCATTGTTATTATCTAGCAGATTTGAAAATGTTTCTAAATGCCCACTGGAATCTGGAGAAGACATTTCCATGAAGAAGAGAGTCTTGTTGAACAAGTGGTTTAATCAGAAGATCCAAGCATCCTCTGACTTTTCGGTGTGAAGTTGGGGTTAGGTGGTTGCTCCTCAATGCCCAGTAACTGCTGTTTTGTCAGTTGTAGCAATTGCTCCTCAGAGCCCTTTTACATTTACTGTGGACTTCCTGGATCATGGAATGGACCAATTAGGTGTAAGTTATGAGTTAATTGGTGCTAAGTGGTACATCAGGCACAGGATTGAAAAAATCTTCCAATCAGACTTGAGGGTGGGGCACCCTGAAAGAGATTATAAGCCATGGCCAGAGGGAGCTGCAGGAGAGATTGTTCCAGCCCTCTAAAAGGAGAGATGATGCCAAAGATGATGCCAAACAAAGAGACTATTCCATACTTTGAAGGAAATAAAAAGAAGGCTCCAAAGTAACAAGAAAAGTATCCAACAGCCAACCTCCAAAGGAAGGAAGAGAAGATGAACACCTTTGCAGAGACTAGGTCTCAGATCCCGTCTCTCCATCATCTGAAAGGAGCACCAGAGGCCCTGGGCCAGCGTCTCAAAGAGCTGTTTGTTGTTGGTATTGCCCAACAAGTCACAAAGAGCTGTTAACACTGGGTGTCTCTGACACCACCTCTGGGGGACCGGTAGTGACTATCACTACTGGCCAGTGCTGTTCAGGACTCCTGGTGACTGGTAGCGACCATCACTGATACTTTCTGGGTGACTTAGCCAGAAAGTAGAATAAACTTTTTGTTTGCCTTGTTTATAGACTAAATTCCATGATTGTAGTTCTGTAGCCTGAGGTCACTTACAATTGTGTATAGGGGTGAGGACCCACAGACAGTGACCTGTATCAGACACTGACCTTTGTTAGGCTCTAGCCCATAGATCCCTATTGTGTGGGTGTTGTATTGATCCAGCTCATGGTTTTGGTTTTTTAGCTTTTGGCCTTTGGTGGCTCTCATCTTAGAGCCTGGGCAGGTGGGTGGACATTCCATCCTACCATCTGGTCTCCTGCCCTGTCTGCCCCGTTTCTGTTTCAGGTGATGGCACTATGATTCAACATTTGTATATATTGTGAAATGAGCACCCCAATCAGTCCACTTAATTGATTTTAAAATTTGTATCTTTACTGTGTGTTTTGGAAAGTTTCTTCTTTAGATCATTTTCTTCATTTACCCCAGAATCAAGAGTTTGTAACCAGTCTTGCATGATTCATGTAGGACTGCCTGCCAGGAAGCTTGTGAGCCTTCAGCCCATGGAAAAAAAAAACAACCTGTAGTAATTATATTTAGAATTACACTACCTCCCCACCCCAGAATAGTCTAATTAAACATTCAGCTTTCCATAGTCATAGAGAACAAGAGCCCTGGAAACTCTTCACTTTTTTTCTTGAACGTTATTTTTTTCCTAATTCACTCTTAAATTGATGCTCTGATTTATTCTTAATATTTTCCAGGAAAGAAAAATTTACTACATTCTCTGGACTTGTTTTAATGCTTAACAGCCCTTGAAATCAACCACCTAAGCTCTTGCTGCAGTCTATGCTTGACTTCACTTGTTTTGTCTTAACTGGAGCCTGGAATATCAATTACTCATACATTAGATATAATCTATTTGCAGAGACCTTGAGGAGTTTCAAAATTCTGGCATTGGTCATTTTCTTTGACCTCTTCTCTGGGAGTGAAGATGAATTTCTACCCATATCTCTTGAGCTGTGCCAGACAACCTCCTGCTTTCTTCTGTCTTGTCTCCCCTATCCCCTGAACACTCAGTTTTTGCTTGGCCCCCCTCTGTTGTAAGCTTATTCTGTGTTCCTACTCGACACTGCTTCCCTGTCTAACCAGCAGGATGTAAGTGGCAAAAGCTTGTAGCAGGGACTTGTCTCTTTTGCTCACAGCTGCTTCATTAGAAGTGTCTGTACATTCATACTGTACAATGTCAACACTCAACACATACTGGTTAAATGACATTTCATAATTAATATTTGAATCCTACTCAAATATCAGAGTTCTTTTTCAGAGAAAGAGAGCAGCATAACCTTGCATTCATTCAACACAATTAAGAGAGTTTCTACAGAACACTCAGTTTTTGTCCTTTCAGATATGTCTAGTTCGGATTTCTAGATTGTGTCTCCTTTATGTTATAAAGAATGAGCTTCTGGGCCTCCCTGGTGGCCTAGGGGTTAAGTTTCAGCACTATTGCCAATATGTGTTTTTATACAAAATTTAAAAAAATGAAAGCTTCCTACAATTACTGATGAGTGAAAATATTGTCTTGATATAACACATCAAAGTCATATCTTACAATTCTAGACCCCGGTCATAGTAAGATAATAGGCATTATTCAATGATAATAGTTAGCATATATTTATTTTTAAACATTCATATAGCACTTATTGTGTGCAGATACTTTTTTAAGAGTTTTATAAATCTTAGCTCATTTAATTATCTTAAACATGTTGTGAGCTGATATAGTCATTATCTCTATTTCACAAGTAAGCCATATGAGAGGTTCAGTCGCTTGCCCAGGCCATACAATTGAGCAGGCAGGATTCACACTCAGACAGATTGAGTCTAGAGATTCCACCTTCACTACTACCCAACACTGCTGCTTCTTGGATTCACTTACATCCAAGTCTTTGATTCTTACCTCTTCTTTCTGCTGAACCATCGTATGTGCTCTAGCTTGCAGCCTCTCTACACACAAACACAGCTAGTAAGATTCAAATACTCAAAGTTAGCTGTTTCCATCTTCAGTCCACACTCCACACTCAACATTTTAAAGGCTTGCTTTCTTCCACTCCTTTCTTTCATTTATGAGCATGTATCTCCTCTGTTAGACTAGAAGTGAATGGAAAGTCAGTAAATATGGCTTATCTCCCCTCCCACCAGAACAAAGAACAGTGACTTGGACATAGTTGGCATTTAATGAGCATTTTCTAAACAGACATTTATGGAGGATTGAATTGAATTCTTTTTTTTTAAAGTATATTTATTACATCATCCTTCATTTTTGTACAATGTATGATTTCCCTATGAAATTCCCACCACCAATTCACCAGCAAATTCCTTTTTAAAGTCAAAATGATCAAAAACATTAAAAATTTAAAATGCTAAAACTCATCTTTCACTTCTGATATAGGTGGTAGGGAAAGCAAGCAACTAGCCCTGGAAGCTGTGGGAACACCCAGGCCCAAAGCACCACCGAGAGCGCCCCTGAACCCGGAGACAGAGTGATCTTTATGACATGGTGCCATTTTGCAGTGGCCCAGTGGCCACTGATTGCTTTTAGGGAAGGTTGCATTTAGAGAGAAGGATAAACTACATTAAAACGTCATCGTTTTAATAAACAATATTTTATGGCCTTTTATGATAGAAGGAGGCAGCCAGGTGCAGAAACAGCAAGGTAATAAGTGTCTGCAATTTTCATCTACCTAATTGGCCTCTAGATTGACAGGGTTCTGGGATTTAGGAGAACTTTTGATAAGTATAAGTTTAGAAAGGATTAAACAAGACAGCCAAGAGCACTGGGTTATTCTCTCCAATTATTCCTTCCATAGGATCTCATAATATTCTGCCTCCTCCTGATTTCACCTCCATTCTGGCCCTTTTGAGAACCCCTATCGTGCTCTTTGAAATTTGATTTACTTGACCTTTTTGTGACTCTTATTCTCTGCTGAACATGATATTCCTGTCTTTTCCCTCCCCATGTGGCTACAAATACTCCTGGACTTATAGTTTGTCAGCTCATTAGCAGAATATTCACAGAATAGTCAGAAACCCTGACAGAGGTGGTGAAACAGATATTTCCCTAGGGGGCTGCATAAACATCTTCATATACTCTGCCCAAGTTCTTTGAGGACACCACAGCAAAAGTACCTAGTTACTTACAGAAAAGCTTAGCTTAGACTATTGTCTATCTATATATCCATATGTCTACCCATTGATCAATCAACCAATTGTGGTTCAAATGCTTTCCTTATTGTTTCATTTCCCAGTATGGCTAATTCATAATAAGGCGAAGATTATTCTAAAGAAAAAGGAAGCGTTTCCCTCTGCCACTTCCACCTCATATATTTTATGAAGGACTGTCTACAAATGGGGATCTCCTAAAAGTCTGTCTCTTTAAAGGAAGGAAGAGGAGAAACCTGGAGTCTGAGGGTGTGTTTCTATTTTGTCCAACTTTATCTACTATGGCAAGACTACCCATATCTGAATTCTTCTAGTTGGGGTATCACAATTAGGCTTCTTTCCTGTCTTGTGACATCTCTGTGAGGTTGCGTGACTTATTCCTGCTGACTTATATCCTCCTTTTGAGAAGAACTGTGTCACAGACTCAGGTGTTTCTCCTATAGCATCAATGCAGAGAACCTAGGCAGAGTCAGAAGCTGCCTGGTTCCTGGGTTCCTGAATGCTTCCATGGAGCTGAGTTCTCCCTTGACTAAAGCAGAATGTGATTTGACTGAGAAACTATACTGTATTAAGTCACATTGTCCTAGCAGTTAAGCCCACCCTGACTAGTGATTTCCAGCCCTTTTCTCTTCCCTGTACCTATTCTTTGTTGTCAAATACTTGTATGGCCCACTGTGCTGAGGTTTTATCTTAAATCTCCAAAGGACTAACTTAGCTAAAAATTATTTGTTTTTGACTGTACCAAGCAGGGCATATACACCACTCATCTTTTTATTTCCTTAAAAGCAGGGCACATAGACAGCTCATCTTTCTATTATTGCTGTCTTTAATGCAGTCATTTAAGTATGTAAGGTGCTTAAATATGTGACTGAGATAGGCCCTTTTATTTTTTGAAGCATTTACTATAAAGTATTCACCATCAAATTGGGGAGACAAGTTGTGTACATAGGCAAGATAGTAATGAAAAGGGTCAAGGGTGTGTACATGGTATATACAGGAAATAATTGCAGCAGTAGACTGGAAGAGAGGTAATAGACCACCTGGTGTGGCTAGGGAAGTTTTCACATTAGAAAGTTGAGGTGAGCTACATTTTGTAGGACAGGAATAATAGTAAAAGGCAGAGAATATGGGAGAGATCTAAGAAAGAACAGAGTCATCATCCCTAGGTCATCCAGTGCTATAAGGATAATTAAAATAGGCATAACAGTTGAAATTTAATTGTACATTATTCTTCTAAAAGTTCTAATATCAGCAAGATTATACACATTTTCATGTAATTTGGAGGGGGACAATTTCTTTTTTTGTTTTAAAGGTTTAATTATGTATACAGAAATGGAGTCCAGCCAGAGGTGCAGGGGGGTGGGGATGAGAGGATTCACCAGAGACAGAGTAGGGAGCAGAACAAGCAGATCGACAAAGTACACTGCTCAGGGGAGCAGTGGGTGGGTCAGGAGCTGTCTGCTGAGCCATGTGGGTCACCTCAGAGGCTTGGATCGAACTGACATTGAAGTGGCTGCAGCTTGGCTTAGCTTTGCAGTGCAGCACTCCAACCAACTGTGCCACCAGGGAGGACCCTGGGGGAGCAATTTCTGCTGCTTTCTAGTTACATAAGACAATTGCTTATTAGTGATACTACTCTCTACCTTGTATGTGACATAGTCTTTCCCACATATCAGACAGTTCCTTGTTTCTGTCCATCTTTGAGTAATTTAAACTTGCTGCATTCCATTGAGGATATTTTCTCACTGTCTAACCTTAACAACCCTTTTTCAAAGGGGTCTCTCCATCTTTCATCATAAAAATGGAGAAGACTGATAAGATCTATTTTAACAGTGTAAGCACAGAAGATATTGACTGTCAGGGAAGACACGGTCCTCGGGCTGGAGGTTCATCAGGAGTTTCCAGATGTGGGATTCGCTAGGAATGCTAAGGTCAAGTTGATGATTGTTCAGGAAGGAGGATAGAGTTGGAAAAGATCAGTAATCAGGAGGGGGCTGAAGGTAAAGGACTGTGTTGA
Source organism: Condylura cristata (assembly GCF_000260355.1). Lineage (NCBI taxonomy): Eukaryota > Metazoa > Chordata > Mammalia > Eulipotyphla > Talpidae > Condylura > Condylura cristata. The sequence goes on from NW_004567138.1 coordinate 2,302,580, forward strand.
CTCCAGGATGAACCTAGTAAGAAACATCTTAGCAGATCAGATGGTTTTTCAAATTCCTTTTCAACCAGGTCCATCCCTTCCCACTCTCAGCACGAATTCATCACCTTCCCCAAAATCTCTGAGGAGCTTCAGGTTTGTTATGGGAGCTGTATTTGCCAGAGTGGTGATAATAGAGCAAGAACTAGAGAGATGGAATATTGATGGAAACAGTAATGACATTATTGTTATTTTCTTTAAAGATTTATTTATTTATGCATACAGAACTGGGGTACAGGCCAGAGGTGCAGGGCAGTGAGAGGCTTCACCAGAGACAGAGGGGGGAGCAGAACAGGCAGATCGACGAAGTATATTGCTGAGGGGAGCAGTGGGTGGGTCAGGAGAGGTCTGCCGTCCCATGTGGGTCACTTCCCAGGTGGGGGTCGAACTCATGCTGAAGTGGCTTTAGCTTCTTAGTGCTGTGTTTTAACCCGCTGTGCCAACAGAGAGAGCCTTGTTATTTTACTTTATTCCCCAAATGTACTTGGAGAATCAACAGTCTATTCCAGATGTGTTCAATCTCCACTCTCTTGTCTCTTGGAACACTTGAGATAGCTGCCAAACATTTTGGCTTCAAACTTGTATTAAGCTTCAGTTTCTACAATTGTTTTTCCTTCCTCTGTGACATCCCTTCATCTTGGTATCTCATTTTTCTGATGCATCATCACTGATATCAATTTGTCTTCCCAAAAAGTTATGCGCCTCCTTGCTGGGTGAGATTTTTCCTACAATTTCCATCTTCCCACATGGTGCCCTCTCTCTGGAAGATGATGACAGTTCAACCAACATTTGCCTTTTAGATGGCTGGTTGAAGGGATAACTTGCAGTTTCCTTGAGGACAGGCTTATGTTATACACTCATACTTTGTAGTGTTCTTTGAACCCAGTTTAAACTCAGTGGCTGTTCTTTCAATATACTGTCCCTGGAATGCATGTTTCAGGAGAAAATTTTGTGAGATGTATGTGAATTATGTGAAGAATAAAGAAATTTTAAATGTTCTTATTAGTTGTGCCCAACTTTCTTCTCTTAAAGATGCAAAGTCTCTGAACATTAGGATTAGGCTTTTTCCTCAAATATCTTACAGCAGGCAGAATTGCTCTCTTGAACTGTGAAGAAGCTGCCGGTTAAATGATCACTTTTATGAAGGGAGTCAGACATCATCGCCCATGAGAAACAGAATCTTGGGAGCGGTACTTGTATGTTTTAGGTTTTAGCTCAAACACATTCTACATCAGGTATACGACACCCATGTGTGGGGAAGGAACATGTGATGAAATGATAGTTTTTAATATCCTGACACAACTACATATTTAACTAGATAAATATGTACCCCAATAAAACAGGGATGTATTCTAAAAGTCACTCGTTTTAGACCCATTTCTAACAGAACTTTGAAAACATCACTTGCTCCAGAAGTAAAGCCCTAACGTTTTAAGCTATCTGTGCCTTAAATGTCTAATCACTTTCAAATTTATGGGATTGTAAAGCCAGGCCTTCCCAGCCCTGAAAGTTGCAGTCCAATTTAAGTCAAAATGATTTCCTTACTTAAATCACAGGAGTGCCAACTGCCTGGCTCCCAACTTCCTCTTTTTACATGGAGTAAATGTTCTTTATCTCACACACCCCCGTCCCTCCATGCCCCTTGTCTTTCTCCTCACCTCAATAAAAACTTCAACTTATTAAATAATTGCGTTGGAAACTTCATCCGGGATGCTCCATTTTATTTGAAGTATCACCCACCCAGGGCTCCAGTGAGCACCAACAGATGGACTTTGCCTGGCAGATAGCCAACCTCTACCAAGCCATCGCTCCTGAGAAGACGTTTTCACCTCCATGAGTTTATAGCATGAAGACTAGCTCTTTCCAGACAGTTCTTTTCATGATGGGTGGGGGGAAAAATTATCTTTTTGCTTTAAATTGCCTTCCCCATCTACTGGAGCCACATCTTCATAATAGTGTCGAGGCAAGTAATGGGCTCTGTGCTATCCTGTGCTCCTCAGATGCTGCGATTTCATCTTCTGTCCATAGGTCCAGGCACCTCTGCCTCACCATGAAGCCAGTCAAGTTGGATTTGACAAGCTTCCCACTTCATCCTCTGCTTCTAGTTATCCCTTCCCTTCACTCACCCACGGTTTCCCACCCCCCACTTGCTGTAAATAGTGTCCTCCCCAAATGGTTGAGGTCCTCACCCTAGAACATCAAAATATGACCTCATTTAAAGGCAGGGTCTTCATGGGGGTAACCAAGCTAGTATGAGGCCTTTAGGGTGAATCCTTCTAAGGAGGAGAGATTTGGGCAAAGGAACAAATGTAGTAAAGGGAAGGTGATGTGAAGGCTAGGGAAATGACCCTGTTGCGGCATGAGGCCCCATACCTGGCTACAGCAAGGAGTACCACTGACATTAGGAGCTAGAAGAGATCAGGAGGGCCCCTGCCTAGTGGCGCAGCTGCTTAAAGCACAGCACTAAGAAGCTAAAGCCACTTCAGCATGAGTTCAATCCCCGCCCCCACATGGCGCTGCAGACCTCTCCTGACCCGCTCGCTGCTCCCCTCAGCAGTGTACTTCGTCGATCTACCTGTTCTGCTCCCCACTCTGTCTCTGGTGAAGCCTCTCACTGCCCCTGTGCCTCTGGCCTGTACCTCAGTTTTGTATGTATAAATAAATAAAAATCTTTAAAAGAAAGAAAAAAAGGCCAGGAAGGTCTCCCTAGAGACAGCAGAGAAAGCAAACCCTACAGGCAATTTTATTTTGGATTTCTAGCTCCCAGAACTTGGAGACAATATATTCCTGTTGTTTTAAGCCACCAAGTATTTGGTATGTGGTCAAGCAACACCTGGAAATGAAAACTTCTTTCTTTCCACTACTGGCACCAACCTCCTTCAGGCCTGATTCTCTCCACCATCATACTTTGGCAGGTCTTCCTGTCTTTATGTCAGCAACACTTGTAAGTTTTAATGTCCCCTTGCTCCAAGATCAGCCCTTTTGGGGGGTGATTAAATAATAATGAAGAAACTACCTCAGAGCAAGTGCACTGTAAATCATGAATGATGCTCATTGAGTCCCTGCAAAGAAATTATTTTCCATAATTTCACCATCCAATACTAAGAACTTAAGTGTATGCATCTCATTATAGGTAGTGGAGAAGACTATCTATTAGAGTCTGAATGCAGCAAGTGTTGAGTGTATATCAAGAAAGGACTATTGGCTATGGGCGGAAGGGCTGAACACTAACAAAGAGGGTTCTTAGAACCAATAGGTGACCTTGCTGCTTTTCAGGGTGAAGTCTGAGTTTTCTTTGAGACCTGTTTATTTTGTGTTTTCATTGACTGACCAGAAAATCCAATAGAATTAAATTTTTATTTCAAAAAGTCAAAATTTCTGTTTTGCCAAGCTTACTACTATGGAAATCAATTATTTTATTACAGAAGATATTGTTTTGTATTTGTATTTATGTATCCAGCTTTACCGAGGTGTAACTGAGAAGAGTCCCATATATTTAGGGTATGCAAAGTGGTGATTTGCTATGCACATACATTTTTAGAGGACATTATATATATATATATATTTTTAAAGAATTATTTATTTATTCATATAGAACTGGGGTACAGGCCAGAGATGCGAAGGGTGAGAGAATTCACCAGAGACAGAGTGGGGAGCAGAACAGGCAGATCCACGAAGTACACTGCTGAGGGGAGCAGCGGGGGGGTCAGGAGAGGTCTGCCGCGCCATGTGGTCACCTCCGGGCAGGCAGGAATCGAACTCATGCGGAAGTGGCTTAATCTTCTTATTGCTGTGCTTTAACCCGCTGCGCCACAAGGGAGGGCCCGAGGACATTATATTTTTAATCAATTTTTCTCCAATAAGAGTTTGCAAGACACTTATTGTAAAAGGGGTGATTTATTTCTCTGAATGGACAAACTGTTATAAATTGATAGACTGTTATAAATAAATATCAGAAGAGAATCTGGGCTGGAAGCCCTGTGGGCACTGTGCAAGCTCACCTCTCTCTGTTCTGATACTCAGCTGGATCTTGTTTGATGCAGAATCATGTTTGTTAGCTCCTCATCTATTACATGTTCATATATATTTGCTTGTGATTCTTAGTACACTATCAAAAGGTCACTTGTCTGTCTTCTGATGACTTAAACTGCCTTTCTAAATGACATTCTCTTTTCCTTGCCACCTCTATTAAACAAATGTGCTGAGTTACTTTTAAATCAATTATTCAAGATCTCGGATGCTGGGAGATGAAACATTAGTCCCCTGGAGTATTTTGAAATAAACATCAAATTACAAACGAAGAGCTCTTTATAACAAGGTCGAGGGGGTGGGATAGGGACATACGGGGGCGGGCTGGAATCCAATCCCTGCCTAACCTTTAGGAAAACTGCTCCCCTAGCATATGTCTGAGTTTGTCTCCTGGGGAAGTACTTGAAAACCCTTGGGAATAACCTCTGCGTCTAAAGAAGTTTCTCTGATGCAGAATTCGCGTGCGTATATGTTGAAAGAATCCTGTTCTCCAGGTCTGGTTTTCATTTTCTGCATATCACTGGCCGCTAATGAGATTTGCTGCCTCTGCTAAGGCCGTAGCTAGAGCAGATTGGCTCAGAGCAAGGAGCAGAGACTTCTGTGTGTGAGTGTGTGTGTGTGTGTGTGTGTTCTTTGCTCACAGGAAGCAGTTCTTGAGGCCAGACTCCCCATGCCTTTCAGGGTAGATCAGCTTCAGCAGCTGCCAGGAGCAAGGTTTACACGAACAGGAGACCGTCCAAGTGTAAAAGCTCGACCTGAGATTTTTTGGGGCCCTGGAATGATGAACAGTATAAGGTTATAATTAGATTCCTTCTTTTTCTAAATTCCCACAGTGTAACTTGCTTTCTCTTCTTGTCGCCGAGGACGGCAAGGCCTGCAGGCCACCCCTGGACATGCCTTCCTATGGGCCCTGGAGACAGAGCAAATTGATTAGATTTCAGTTGAGGAAGGAGGGATTATATCATCTTTTGTCATGCTACTGATTCTGAAGAGTCTTTGTCTTGCTTCCACCAACTAATCCCACATAAATTTGAAAGAGCCAATAACTGACTTCAAGTGAAGACCATGTATTGGGACTCACACAATAGGAGAGGGCGGCAACTGCCCTGAGTCACATTCTTGGCTGCAGAACTGGTTTTATGGTTGATCGCCAGCCAGGGAGCAGGGGGTTGGTTGGATGGGTTTTGTGGTTTTTCATAACAGAAAGGTAACAACCAAGGACCAGGTTAACCCACGAAAGGATCCACAAAGAAAGACCAGTTCCATAGCCCTGTAACACCAATACCAGAAAATTCATTTTAAATACACATACATAAGCTTTCCATTCATGTTTGATTAAAACCTAATACATATAAGAGCCCCATTGTCTTGTATATGATATGATCTTTTTCATTCTGTGTATCTCATTTTAATTAGACATTAATATGCTTAAAGTTTCAGTTAAGCAAGATGCCTACTTCTAGAGATCTGCTGTACAACCATGAGCTTGTCAGTAATACTATATCATATATGGTAGATTGCATGTCAGGTATTCTTACCATAAAAAAAGTAAGACATAGAAAAGTAAGCTTTTGCCTCTTCCAGATCTTCAGATTTTCTCTTCAGGGCACCAATGACTCCTTCCAAATATAGTTCTGACAAAAAAATGTACATGCATCAGTGAATGCATGTGTTATTTTTGTGCACATGGGTTCCCCAAATTTGGGATCTCACTTTATTTACTTAACATATTGAGGAGCAGTTTTCATGCCTACATAGTATGATGCAACTCATTTTTAAAATCTTTATACCATAGGCACTGCAGTGAACATTATGGGTGCGCAGGTTTTAGTGAAATGGTTAGATCAAAGGTATATGAATTTTTTATTTTGATAGATAGAGACAAATAGCCCTCTAAAGAGAACATGTCGATCTATATTCCCTGGCTCTATGCACTCTTACTATTGCTGCATGCTTTCAAATTTCCCAATCTTTGCAAAATGTATACTTTAACAAATGTATCTCTAGTGAATTTTCTTGCTTCCAGACTTGCTCCTTTCAATTCACTGTCAGCCTGAAGCTAGTATGATCTTTCTCAAATGTGAATTGACCCTATAACTCAGTTGTATAAATCTCTTCCATGGCTCCTTGTTGCCCTTGAGATACAATTCTACTTCTTTGACTGGTGTAAGCCAGTCAAAGTGTTTAGATCCCTACTTTAGATCCATCATCATCTTCCGCCTCTTTCCAACTCACACTTCTTGTTTCAACTTATTCAACTCTTTACTATCCTGAAACAGGTCATGTGCTCCGTCACCTCCACCCAAGGCTCTCTGTGTTCTTCTTGCCTGTAGACACTGTTCTCTTTTTTGTTTTCGTTTTTGTTTTTTTCCCCCCATCTTTGATCACTCATTCTGGTTTGAGCTTCGATGTGACAGTTGTTAAGACTCTACTGTCAGTTAACTTTGGATCATTTTTCTAATGTCAGAGATTCAAATATTGTCCAAAGATAAGCAGATTCAGCTAGTGTCCAATTCTTGATGCTAATTTTAAAAATTAAATGCTACCACCTACTTGAATTAAATAAGGAAACATCATCACTCATGGAATTTAGATCAAGACAATAATAGTAATTGACATTGAATGAGGGCTGTCCATGTGCCAAGCACACTGTGGATTTCACTTATGAATTTTATCATAATCCTGCAAAGGCAGGAATGGTTATTTCCATTTCCATGACAAGGCTAAATCAAAGGTGCTGGACTTGGGATCCAAGTTTTTGTGTCCCCAAAGCCAAACCCAAATTCTTTCTCCCATATCACACTGCACCTTAGACAATGGTATAGCTAAAGAAATAGCATAAAAGCTACTTGAAAGTATTTTATCTTATCCTTTTGACTTATCCTGATCCATGATTTAAACAATAATTTTTACTATTTTTAATTACAGAATTTACTATTTTTTTTAACATGGTACTGAATACTTACTAAAAGGAATAGAAAGAAAATCTCTTTACTTCTAGTTATTATTGCTCTATGTTGTCATTTATTTATTCATTTGACAGATATTTGAGTTCATACTGTGCGCCATGCATTATTTTATGTTAGTAAAACAGACAAAATCTCTGCTCTTAATCACTTCATTATAATGAGACACTGGAAAAAGATCTGCAGTAGTAAGTGCTTAAGGGAAAATTAAAGCAAGATAAGAGGAGAAGGAACAGTTCTAGATATTTCTTTTTTAAAAAGGAGTTCCAAGGAGGTCTCCACGGGAGTGTAATATTTAAGCAGAGACATCAATGAAAGAAAGGAAAGAATCAATGTAGATAATGGAGTGGGGAGCATTCCCTAGACAGTGTATATGAGACTCTGTGTGCACATTTTATCTAATTTATAGATTTTCTCAACTTATAGTGCTGGTATTTACATTTTATTATAATGTTTATAAACATACTATTTTTAAAAAATTTATTTATGCATACAAAAACTAGGTACAGGGGTGAGAGGATTCACCAGTGATAGAATGGGGAGCAGAACAGGTGGATTGACTGAAATACACTGCTGAGGGGAGCAGCGGATGGGTCAGGAGAGGTCTGCTGAGCCATGTGGGTCAGCTCTCTGGTTAGGGATTGAGCTAGTGCTGCAGTGGCTGTGGAAAGCTTCATAGTGCTGTGCTTTAACTATTTGTACCACCAGGGAGGGCCCTAGAACATACTGTTTGCAGAACATACTGGTTGAAGACATTACTTTACATTCTCAGAGCAACTATTTCTTTATTTTAAGGCCCTTAATGGCTCCTGGCATTTCAGTGAAAATGAAACTCCATCCTTGCCTGTTGGCTTTGAATGAGAAGATTGTTTGGTCACTTTCACTTACCAAGGCTTTATGAGATGGCATCTAGGAAACCCAAGTAGACATACTTGCATGGAAGTTTATCACCATTTTGGTTGGTCTTATGTCCTTATTTTCTGGAAGCCATGTGCACTCAGCACAAGTTGTATTGGTCAAACGAGAGATGTAATCATCTGGTATAATTAGGATTAAACCCATTCAAAGTACATGTGTATTTCTATTCCTCCAAGCAAGCTGGGGCATGTTACACCAGAGACCATGTGATGGTCTAAGTAGAAAGCACAAACTTCAAACAGCTGTCTCTGTGGGGTAGCCATCAAAGACAAAGGTTGTCCAGGGCCAGACATCAAGCAGCCTGAAAGTGACACCAGACAAAAGAAAGATAGTGTTTCCACACAGGGTGGACAGAGGAGAAGAGCAGGAAGCTATTTAGTGGGAAATAAAACAATGCATCCAGTATGAAACTGTTTAATGACAGTGTCAACTAGACAATGTCAACTAGAAAACAAGTGAACTGTGCGGACTGGATGATTGGCAGGTCAACCAAGAAAGATTATTGATGAAAAGATCCATGACTTACAAAGTAGCAAGACTTCAGTGGAATCAGGAGACGGAAGTCTGGTTGAGGTGGGTGGAAACTACATCCCAACCAGGTTCACAGTCATGCCAAAACAGGTTTGGGGTGATGAGAAAAACTGGAAGGGAAATAAAATGCAGTTCATACTCTGTCAACTCATGCATCTTGCCTCAGTTCAGCTTTACTAAACAAGCACCGACCTGTGGTGTTTTACACTCAATCGTTATGATACTTTCCCAAGGGAACCAACTGTCAATAAGATACATTTGAAATAATGGGGAGAGGCAACAAACTATTAAACAATGGACCGCTAAAAACTTCCAATGACTTTTAAGTTCTTGGAGAACAATGAAACAGATTATCTCTCTCCAAAGCTTTGAGTAGGCCTCACATTGTTGAATTTCTGTCTCCCCAAGGGGTATGGTTCAGATCATTGTAGTGAAAGAACCCTATGGAAGATAATGAGCATGATTATAGAATAAATTCCAATATTTCCATAGGTCATTATGGTTTAAGACCACTTATGTGGTCTTGTTGAAACTTCACAGAGTACTTGGATATTACACACTCCCTTTTATGGATGAGAAAGTTGGTTGAAGGTCAGGTATCAGAATTTGGAAGTAGTTAGAACATCAGACCACTAGTTGCTGTAATTCTATTCCTCTCTGTTTGGACCCCCACCCCAGGCACTGAATGCTCTAAGCACTGGCACGGAGCCTCACTCTCAGTTATGCAACACAAGTGCCCAGATCACCAACTTAGTTTTCTCACATAGGAACCTCCTTATGACTCACAGGGCTGGGAGACAGATCCTCGGCTCCATCAGTTACAATACCCCTAAGTGCCTTGTTTCCAGACTCACTTTCAACAATGAGGAAGGATCCATTGACCTGTACTGTCAGCTTCCCAGAGTCTGGGTCTTTGTTCTTAATAGAGTCAGGTCTCTGTGGACACCAGTTCTGTATCCTGTACTTCCTTCACCCCACCCTTTTCCTCTACCAGAACACAAACCCTTTGAAAAATATTTAGCAGAATAGTCTGGGAAGATGTTATGAAGTAAGGATAGTGGAGCGGTTGGTGGGATTTCTGTGTTTGAATGAGCTTGGGAAATGCTCTTAAAGATTTACATGCACATCAGTTTATTCAAGTTTCTAAGAAATCCCACAATAAAGAACCATTTAATTTTATTTTTGTGCTTGTGAGCCTCTTTCTGTCCTATTACCCTATTAATGTCCAGTGAAACATTTCTTTACTCATTATTGAGAATAGTAGAAATGCCTAGTCTCTATGTGCAGTAGAAATGCCTAGTTTCTATGTGCAGTAGAAACTACTTGTTGAAACATTGAGGTATCTTATAAATCATTAGGGATCAAGGCACACTATTTACATAATAGAATGAAACTTTGACCAGTTAAAAAATAGTTATTTGAGGGCCTTCTTGGTGGCACATGGTGTTAAGTCTCAGCAATTTGAAGGTTTCATCAGCCACTGCAGCATGAGTTCGATCCCCAGTCAAAGAGGTGACCAACATAGTATAGCAGACCTCTCCTGGTTCTTCTGATGCGCTCCTCAGCAGTGTCTGCTCTGTACCCCATTCTGTCTTTGGTGTGTACTCTCACCCCTCTCACCTGGCACCTCTGGCCTGAACCCCAGCTTTTGTATGCATAAATACATAATTTAAAAATATATAAATTCACTTGACAATGGTGTAGGTCAGTGTTTCTCTAACTTTGTGGTATTTAGAAGATATCAGAAGAGCTTTAAAAACTGTGACATTACTCTATCCTCAGACTCATTAAACTAGAAACCCTGGGTGTGGGCATTAACATTTCAGAAGATTACTAGGTGCAAGCAAAGTTGAGAACCTAAGGTATAAAGAATTATCCAAAAAACAAAGAGCAGATGTAAGATTGGGAAGAATTTCCAGGGCTTTCTTTGGGCCACTAGAAAACTCCAAGTTTATGAAATATTTACACTCCTATCAAGAACAGTACAAATCCTAGAGATTTTGGCTTATTGTTTTACAATTCTAATTGGTAAACATGCGTTTCTAATATGCCTGTGATTGGCTTAATTATACACAAATAAGTCTGGCTTATGTATATTGCAGAAGGCTGCAGTTGTGATGTCTTAATTATCACATCTATGGAAATTCAGCTCAAGGTGGACAAATACAGATAATAATGAAAGACACTAAAGAATAGGTTTGTAAAATGAGGTTTTTACACAATTGGTTTATGAACCTACCACTGAATTTCATGTTGAATACTCTGGGAAAAAATCCCCTTCAAAAGCTACTTAGAAATTATGGATATATGTTAATAGTGGCTAAAAGCAAACAATGAGCATTTTGAATACTCAGAAGAGCCATGGGAAAAAAAGGAGACACTTATGGGGTTAGGAAATTTATAGCACTTATAATTCTCAAGGAAGGTTAGAATGTATTAACTTCTAAACTAGCAATAGCTAAACTTAACAGAACACTTCCTACCTGCCAGGCTGTTCCTAAGTGTTTTACCTGTCACTTCACTTAATTTGCACCTGTGAAGGATG
>NW_004567138.1:2313809-2315697 GCF_000260355.1 Condylura cristata
GGGAGCATAACAGGCCGACTGATGAAGTACACTGCTGAGGGGAACAGTGGGTGGGTCAGGAGAGGTCTGCTGTGCCATGTGGGTCACCTCTGGGGTGGGGATTGAACTCATGCTGAAGTGGCTTTAGCTTCTTAGTGTTGTGCTTTAACCCGCTGTGCTACCAGGGAGGGCCCCAACTCCAGATATTCTTAATGAAGAATTGTAGAGCCTTTAGAGATTTTCAGTGAAATTCACCATTTTGCTTTCTACAAAGAAAACAATGCAAAACTATAGAAATAGGTGAATTCAGTACGTGGGGTCAACTGGAGATTTAACTGTGACCCAGTGTCAAGGAAGCTAGCAAAATGCCATTTACTAAATTACCTCATATAAACACAACACTGTTCTTCGCTCCTGGTAGCTGGTATCTCACAAGTAGGGTCCTCATAAATCCTTTCAGCTGTTGGGCAGAATTTCTTTGAATGTCTGCATTGAGTCATCTAGGGTAGGGACTCTGATGTGAACCTCTGACATGGAATACTGGGAAAAAATGTTTTCTCCTTCCCCAAATATCCCTGGAGCCACGCAGAAGTAATTTTAGAACGACTGAGCATAAACACGCACGTCAGTTAACAAGGAATATAGGTATTGGTTAATTTGTTTATTCACACACTCAGCAGCTATTTATGGAACAGGGCTAACATTTGTTGCACCATCTCCATGTGGTGGATTCTGTTATGAGTCTCCTAGATCTTCCATCAGGAAGGAACGATTTATTATTCCAGCAGTGATTACTCCAGATTTACTAATCCAGGAGTGTCACTGGAGGGAGACTTTAACTCCAGCCCCCTTATTGAAGGCCATGAATTAAAAGCTCTCTTGCCCAAGGTTATACCTCAATCTATCTTAGAATTGCCTGTAACAGGGCATTGAGTTCAGTTACTGACTGAATGTGGGAGAGATATTGGAGAAGGAAGGGAAGAAAAAATAAAGACATTGGCCCCTTGCACATCTGGGAAGGTTCTGAAACGTTGACCAATATATAGTTTTTTGAGGGTTAGCTATTGTTGTAACCCCTCTCCATTCCCATTATTAGCTCATTCATTTATTCAAAAATGATGTGCAGAAATCTGTAGGCAAAAATACATCAGACACAAAACATGGACTGGACATCATATTCAAGATGAAAATAATCTCATAGAACATTAATGTGAATTCCTTGCTCCAGAGATTCTTGCTGGAGGAACAAAGTCTACAGAGTCCCATTAAATCATCTGATAGAGACAAATAATAGGAAATAGACCGTATCATACTAAATGCATTAATTCTTCCAGAACTGATTAGAAAAGGAATTGTAAATAGACACCATCACTGGAAAAAAATGACTACATTCTAGAGTTTCCAGGTAGCATTTGGGGTCTATCTGGGAGAAATATGCTTTGTTATCTTTTTATTCAAAATGATTTATTTACTTTTGCATACAAGAACCGGGGTACAGGCCAAAGGTACAGGGGGCTGAGAGAACTAGTGAGAGACAGAATGGGGAGCAGAACAGGCAGATTGACTGAAATACACTGCTGAGGGGAGCAGCGGGTGAGACAGGAGAGATCTGCTGCACCATGTGGGTCAGCTCCCTGGCTTGGGATCGAACACGTGCTTCAGTGACTGTGCTTTAACCCCTGCACCACCAGGGAGGGGCCTGCTTTGCTGTCTTATTCTATAAAAATGAGAACATAGGGCCTTCCTTGGTGACACAATGTGTTAAAGTGCAGCACTATGAAGCTGGCCACATCCACTTCAGCACAAGTTCAATCCCCACCAGGGAGCTGACCCACATGGCACAGCAGACCTCTCCTGACCCGCCCACTGCTCCCCTCAGCAGTGCACTTCCTCCATCTGCCTGTTCTGG
>NW_004567138.1:2316382-2332291 GCF_000260355.1 Condylura cristata
TTTTCACAATGGAGTAGCTATTAATGTTATTCAAAGTGAGGCAAAAGAAAATGACCATTTCATGTGGTGCTTCAGAAAAAGATTTCAGCAATTAATAACAAAATTTAATAGTACCTATTCTTAAGTATATTGTCATGAGATGACGTTGCTTAATCTTTGTGCTGTAGTTTAAGAATGTTCCAGAAATTAGGTCACACCACCAGCGGGAACAGGGAACTAAAGTTGTTTTGATCAAGCTCCTAGTGTTTCTATCTTCCTGTGATACAAGACAATGGTTATCTAATTAATTCACCCTCTCTGTAAAGAATAATAATGCATTTCCAAATTTTGAATAAATGATATACTTTCTACAATATAAAAATAAACTATCTTGATGTAAATTCTACTGAAAGATAATATCTTAGGAAAAGGATTTGGCAGTTTTTTTGGAGAGTAAATGCTTTAGTCCTCTTGAGTCTTGCAGGCTTTGTAATCATGCAGCTTCTCAAATCTGCTGTTATAATGTGAAAGCAAATGTGATCATGAAAAGGCAACACATGGTGTACTAATAAAACTTTATTTACAAAGCTGGAGTGCAGGCTGATCCCTGCCTTAAAATAAGTATTGGAAATCCAGTTGCCTACAATGAAGTCTGTGGGTGGTTGTTCTGCCACAGAGCAATCTGTGAGAAACCAGGGAGCACATCTTCTATCGAACAGCTGGCCCCACTCAGGTTTGATGGTTGCTGTACAAAGTAGGAACCCCAAAGGCCCAGGCCTCTCTATTTTTCAGATACAACCAGAAAGATGGCTAGATTTTTTATGGAGAGTTTCCAATTTTTTTTTTTAATTCAGCAATTAAGTTAGACAACGACCACCATGGGTGTCCAGCAGAACAACTTGGCAGACTGCATTTGGCCCTGAGGTGAAGCTTCTGCTACAGAGCAATCTTGAAAATTAACCAGTATGCTCAAGATATAGATGTGATGATTTCAGCTTTTATCATATTAATAGAAATAGATACATGACACCAATCAAGTGGGGGCCCCTTCTAAGTGCTTTATATATACAGCTGGCCCTGAGCTATGGGGGCATTAGTGGTGCAGAGACCCCTGAAGTCAAAAACCCACATATAGGGGCCCCCTGGTGGCCCAAGTGGTTAAAGTGCAGCACTATCAAGCTGTCCACAGCCACTGCAGCACAAGTTGGATCCCCAGCCAGGGAGCTGACCCACATGGCGTGGCAGACCTCTCCTGTCTCATTCACTGCTTCCCTCAGCAGTGTATTTCAGTCAATCCACCTGTTCTGATCCCCATTGTCTCTAGTGAATCCTCTCACCCCTGCACCTCTAGCCTGTGTCTCATTTCTCATATGCATAAATAAATAAAATCTTAAAAAAAACAACACATGTTACTTCGATGCCCCAAGGCTTAACTACTAATAACCTGCTATTGGCCAAAAGGCTTACCTAGAACAATCTATTAATATATATTTTTTATATTCTATATACTATCTACTTCATTATTTCAATTAAGGAAACTAGAGTAAAGAAAATCTTACTAAGAAGATCCCAAGGAAGATAACATATATAGTACCATACTATATTTACCAGTATCTCATCTGTTTAGAAAATCTAATAGACCTGTAGCAGTTCAAACCCTTATTTGAGTCAACTTGAACTCTCCTCATAACAACCTTGCAGAGCAGATGCTACTACTATTTCTTCTTCTCAGGCAGGAGAGGTCAGTGATTTGCCCAAGATCACATGAGGATATGACCTGACAGATGAGGATGTGACCTGACAGATGAGGATGTGACCTGAGGCAGCATCAAGGTCAAGTCTTTGCATAGTACCTACTCTGCTAGAATTGCTTCCCTTCTGGGGCTACAGTTCTTTTTTTATCCTACACTGAGCTTCACAATAGTAACAGCAGAAAACAGAGAGATTCCATCCTTTGTTCTACCTGGACTCTGGACTCCAGACTCCAGAGTCAAAATCCCTTCCAAGTCGGACTTGGTGGCTTTGGGAGAAGGTCAGGTGTGAGTTGCCTTTATCTCAGCCTATTACAAAGCAAAGTTCCCAGCAAATGTCAACTCAGAAATGTAGGTCGTTCATGACTTCTGTTTATACTTTATTATTGTTATTTTGGTAATGCCCCATTCTACTCTGGAATTTTGATTTATTTTCCTTACAGTATTTGATTTAATTATCCACTTTGTGTTTCTGACTTGTCTTGGCAAGTCCCAAGCAAATGACTTCAGATAAATGTGGAAAGATACCTTCTTAAAGTCATCCTTCCAAATTTTGGAAAATAAACAGAAATGAAAAATGGAAAAGGCAGTAAGAATTCATACTTGGGCTCTCCCTGCTGGCTCAATGGGTTAGGATGAAGCCCTGCAAGCTAGCCACAGCTGCTTCACAATGTAAACTTGATTCCTGGTCCCAGAGGTCACCCACCTGGCACGGCAGCCCTCCCCTGTCTCACCCACGGCTCCCCTCAACATTATACTTCGTCAATCTGCCTGTTCCCCACTCTGTGTCTGGTGAATCCTCTCACTGTCCCTGCGCCACTGGCCTGTACCCCAGTTATGTATACATAAGTAAATAAATCTTAGGAAAGTGTGGTTTTTTAGGGAGAAGTGTAAACTTCTATTTTCCCTAGCGAACAAAAAATAAATTGCAAATTATGTATTTATAGCACTTATCTGCAATGTAGCTATAAGGTTTGCTATTGATTTTTGAAGATACTCTAATTTCAGCTGCAGAGGAAATGCAGAAGGTAAAACGAATTATACATGCTCTTTAAAAAATTGTAAATAACTCTTGTGGGTGAGTGGGCTCTCGGTTAGACACATTGTAATCTGTGGTCCCTTATTCAGCAAGGCAACCCTCCTAAAGCCCAGGGAAGTTGGATTCTACTGGGATAGAAAAACAGATGGTTTTGGAGTTTAGGGGTCAAGTGAGGCTTAAGGCAAGAATGGATTTGTTCTGTAACAGAAATAATGTCTTCCTGGAACTGTCCCAGTTTTATTTCATTGTCTTTTATTTTTTTACTTAAAAACTCAATTATATAGATGTATATTTAATTGTGTTAATATTTGGATAACCTTATTAGGTAACACTGTCATTGTGTAGCTGTTCCCCCTAATCCACCAGTCTATGTCCCCCCTAATCCACCAGCACTATCCCAATTGTAAAACTGAAAGTCCCAAGTCCCAGGAATCCTCATCCTTAGTTTCAGGTAAACAGAGACAATTGATCACCCTAAAATCTTTGGACAAATTTTCTGATTTCCCACAGCTCTGTTCTCTTCCCAGCCAAGCCCATTTAACCTCTACTGGTCTCCAGGCTTGGAATCATCAACTGCTGTGCTCTTCAAACTTCTGCAATGACAAAATCACCTGGTGACTGTGGAAATTCAGCTTCCCAGGTATGTTCTTGGACATTCGCATGCAGAGCTTTGGGGTCATTCCTGTAAATATACCACTAACACATGGGAGACATTTTGAAGGTCTGGCCAGACCCTGGTGGCACAAAACCTTAGCCCTGCAATCAGGAGGCCAGTAGTGTGCTGGCCAGACTTGGATCTTGGCCCTCCACCAGCAGCCAGGTTTCCAGGTAACCATGTTAGGGGGAAAGGATGTCCTAAAGGAACTCTGCAGAGTTTTGTGGATTCCACCCCCTACTACAGTTTTCTGGACTCCACTTCCTACTCTAGTGATTGGAAACTACAACTCCCAGCAATACAAAGGAGAGAGCTGTGAGGACCCAAGGGCAGAGCTAAGCAGGCATTCTGGGACTTTTTGGGGGATATAAGGGAGCGATGTGAGCTGGGCATGCTCTCTCTCTGTCTGTCTGGACTGCATGGCTTTCTCTCTCTGGACTGTGGGATGGTCTCTGGACTCATTGGTTAGTGGCTGGCCGTTTGGCTCTTGATGAGCTTTCAGTATGTTATTGGAGTTCCAAGTCAGCAGAGCTGGTAGGATGTTCTAGTTAACTTGTATGTCTCTCTCTCTTTCCCTGGGTTGTACCTTTTTCTCTCCCCTTTGTAAATAAACCTATTATTTGTGTGTGCCTGCAGTACAATTGAATTTTTTTTTTTAAGATTATTTGTGCATACAGAACTGGGGTACAGGCCAGAGACTCAGGGGTGGTGAAAGACTTCACCAGAGACAGAGTGGGGAGCAGAACAGGCAGATCGATGAAGTACACTGCTGAGGGGAGCAGCGGGTGGGTCAGGAGAGGTCTGCCACGCCATGTGGTCACCTCCGGGGCAGGCGGGAATCGAACTCATGCGGAAGTGGTTTCAGCTTTTTAGTGCAGTGCTTTAACCTGCTGCGCCACCAGGGAGGGCCAGTACAATTGAATTTTAAGCATGTGGGTGAGGACCCACAGACAGGCAACCTAGTTCACATTGGGGTGCCCTGTAAAAGCCACACTCACAGATGTGAGACTCAACTTGAATCTTTGATCACAGGCTTCCTTGCCCTGCCCACAGCTGGAGTTCTCTGGTGTATCCTGCCTTTCTGAATCTTTTAAAGAGTTTGCACATGTTCTGTCCCTGTTCTTGAACATCAGCATCCTTCCCTGTCATGTTCTCTGTGCACAACTGCCACTGGACCATCTTCCCACCATCACCCGCCACAGCCTCTGGCAGAGTCTCCGTGGGTCCTGGCCTCTTCAGCTCTCCCACAGAGTGTTTAGCCCTCTTCTGTCCAGATGAGTTACGTCATTCAACAATCTATGTAGAATACAAAAGACAGGGGAGGATAAAGGGAATAAGCCCCTAAGCTGACTGCTGAGCTTGAATTCCACCTGGGTTATCTTGTGTTCTTTTTTTTTTTAAGATTTATTTGTTTAAACATACAGAACTGGGGGTACAGGCCAGAGGAGCAAGGGTGGTGGAAGATTCACCAGAGACAGAGTAGGGAGCAGAACAGGCAGATCAATGAAGTACACTGCTTGGGGGAGCAGCAGGCTGGTCAGGAGAGGTCTGCCACACCATATGGGTCACCTGGGGGGGGGATCGAACTTGTGCGGAAGTGACTTTAGCTTCTTAGTGTTGTGCTTTAACTCTCTGCACCACCAGGGAGGCCCTCACAAACTGAATTTTAAGGCTGTAACCTACTGCTAGACAACTACTGACTGTATTTGATCACTCTTTTCTCCAGAACAGTGCATTAGACTGTTCTAATTAAACTGGTCTAGACATATTTACATGCTTCTATTTCTCTTTCATTGTATATCAAAGAAAGCCAACCAGGTTTGACTAGGGAATTTATAACAAGAGAGCAATTTTGCCTTTTAGCCTGTACTCATTGATGAAAAGAATTCTTCTTATTGAGAACTCTGACATGAAAGGCTCTCTGCAAATGAAAGCAAGCCAGTTGCTTTGGCAAAACATAAGTGCACAACCATGGTTGGCAGGTGGCTGGTTTTCCAAGGTCTGTCCACATAGGGGCTAGAACAAAGCAATTGCAATTGCACTGTTAATTCAGGAACCATCAAGTGCTTGGTATGGCTGAGCAGTTCTTGACCTTGTGCATTATCCTCACCAACAGGTCTGACTTCAGTAGTGTAGAAACATTCTATAATGTGTTTGTGGTTTTCACATCACAGTTTAAGTATTGCTTAGCTGTAGACAAGATGAGCTTCCCATGGTATGATAGATGTTCTAGCCTGTTCCTTTTTTGTTTGTTTTAAAGATTTATTTATGCATATAGAACTGGGATACAGGCCAGAGGTGCAGAGGGACTGGGAGAATTCACCAGGGACAGAGTGGGGAGCAGAACGGGCTGATGGATGAAGTACACTGCTGAGGGGAGCAGAGGGAGAAACAAGAGAGGTCTGCTGCACCATGTGGGTCACCTCCCTGGCCAGGATCAAACTTGTGCTGAAGTGGCTGCAGTTAGCTTCATAGTGCTACACTTTGATCCATTGTGCCAGCAGGGAGGGCCCTAGCCTGTACCTTTAAGGTGAGTAAAGGAGGTTAGCTGATTAGGCCTCCTCTGCCGGCTCTCACAAACTCCAGCCCTCAAGGACTTTCCTCCAAATGACAGGCAAGGTTGTTTTAGTAAGAATTGTACTTTTCCAGTGAAGAAATGAGAAAATCAGATTCAGGAGCTGAGACATATGATGAGACATGCTGGTGTCACCAGTGATGTTCCTCTGTCTTTGAGGGTATGAAAAGGCGCGGCTCTTCCAGGTGTTACAGGCCAATCCAGTGTGAACTGGGTTGCCTGTCCGTGGGTCCTCTCCTGTGTGCTTAAGATTCAACTGCACTGCAGACACACACAAAAAGGTCAATAATGGGTTTATTTACAAGGAGAAAAGAACAAAACAACCCAAGGAAAAGAGAGAGCGAGACATACAAGTTAACTAGAGCATCCTACCAGTTTTGCTGACTTGGAACCCCAATAGCACACTGAAGGCTGGTCAAGAGCCAAGAGGCCAGCCGCCAGCCATAGGCCAAGGGAGAGAGACAGTGCCTCAGCCCAACATGTCCGCCTTTATATCCCAAATATCAAAATGGCTGCTTTACTGCTCCTTTGGGGCCTAGCAGTCCTCACTCTGGTGTTGCTGGGAGTTGTTTTGGTATCTGGAGTGAAGGTGGAGTCCACAAAGCCTGTATCTGTAGAGTTCGTTCAGAAAATCCTTTCCCCTTAACTCAGGCAGGGTCTCAGCTCCGTAGAGCCTCCCTGGAATCTGCAATAGCTCACTTGCTTTGGGGTCTAGTCAGGTCTCTTCCACACTGGCCTCAGCCAGTGTGTTTACTCAGCCGGTAGTTCTAACTGGCACCCAAGAGCTCAGCCTTGTGCCTGTTGATGGCACTCAGCTCTTGTGAAGAGCACTGTATTGAGCATGAAGAATGCTGTGATAGCTCTTCCAACGAGTGTTTTCATATTCTCCTACTAATACTCAGAATGGCACGATACCTATTTTAAAAAGTCACATTCTTAAACCAGAAAAAGCTATGTGATTATTATTCCTGATTCATTCCCCTCTCCTTCCTCTTTCTGTTTCTCCTGCTTGGGGAAGCAAACTGAAGGAAAACCAAGGCCCAAAGGACTGTGAGGTCCTAGGGGGAGAAGAACATTCTCTAGTGTCCGAATACTTGCTCAGGCGGCCTTTTCATTGCTATCTTCATTGTGTGTATAAAGCCAACTGAGATCCACAGACAGAATCTCCCATCACTCACCAAGTAATTCAGGTGATGAAAATATGCTGCGTGCCTGGGGCAGAACCTGCTAGAAGCTCTGACGTTGATGAGTGGGGATGGGGAGGGGATGTGGGCTTTCCCTTTCACTCATCTGGGCTGAGCCCCAGGCAGCTTCCCTGATGGTTATCAACCCCCCATGGGGAGGGTGGATTCCTCCCCCAAGCCTTCTTAGATGCATCCTTCAGAATCTGTGAGCGCCCCAGCAAAGTAATTGAATCAGGAGTGAGTTGTGCCCACCATGGGCCTGAAATGCCGAAGGCAGCACATCCAGGAAAAGAAAAGAAGGATGAAATCTATTTCTAGCAATTTAAAGTGGAATTGTGCTCATTCTGGTTTCCCCGCCCTATTTCCCACTTAGCCTTTCAGCAAGAACGTTATGGGAATGTTCCCTCTCTCTAATGGGCTCTAATATGTGGCATTTGCAGTGCATTGAATTGTATGCAGGGATTTTGGACACTGGTCTCCAAGGAGGCAGATGTCCCATCAGGGGGTCAGCGCAGGCGACCAGCCTGCGTCTCCCTCCCGTTGGCATCTTCGTGAAGCCACTCATCTTATTTTAACTCACAGTTCTATGCTTATCTGCTCTGCCCTCTCCCTTAGCTATATATTCTCCCCAATACACTCATTCTAATTCAAAAGGAATAATAAGAGAGAAATCAAATTGTTACATCACTATGAAGCCAACAGGATTTAGAGAGATTTGAAAATGTTCCTAATTAGAGGACAGGAAAAAAAAAAAAAAAAACTGTGACAGGCAGGCCACAGGGAAATGTTTTCATTTATTCAGAAAGTCACCTAATAGGAGGAATCAGTCTGTCAGAAATACTAAGCGGGCATTGGTGTGGCTTGGGAACAAAGATTGCAGTCAGGAACTGGAGCCCACAGCGCTCTGTAGATCCGAGCTGGAAGGCAGCTCTATTTATTGAGGGCTCAGTAGGCTGGGCTTTAGTGACGCCCACGCAGGTTACACTGGATGGAGTCACTTTCCTCGAATCCATTGTGCAGGGACACCTGTCTGCTGAGATAAGAGAGAGGCCTGGAAAGGCATTTGGCCTGGTTAGACCAGATACGGAGCTGGTTTTCCTAATGGAGCTGTGGCTTTTCTCCCCTGGAACAATGATTTACCCTGCCCTCTGCCAGCGCTGACGTACCCAGTACTAGACAAACCTCATGCAATCTTCCCAGCCAGCTGGGTGGCGACAACTACTGATAATTCCTTCACCTCACAGAGGAGCAAACTGGTTTAGAGGCATTCAGCATCAACTTAGAGCTGTGAGTTTGAATGGAGAGGGTCTGGATTCCATGATGAAGTAGGCTATCAGTCTAGGAAGTTGTTTTAAATTTTTTTTTAAAGGTTTATTTATTTATGCTTACAGAACTGGGGTACAAGCCAGAGGTGTGGTGGATGAGAGGATTCACCAGAGACAGAGTGGGGAGCAGAAAAGGCAGATGGACAAAATACACTGCTGAGGGGAGCAGCGGGGGGGGGGGGGGTCAGGAGAAGTCTGCTGCACCATGTGAGTCACCTCCAGGGCTGGGGATCGAACTCCTGCTGCAGAGAGCTTCACAATGTGGTGCTTTAACCCATTGTACCACCAGGGAGAGCCTTAATTTTTTTTTTCTTTTTAAAATTTATTTCGTTTTATGTTTTATATCATTGCTCATTTTGGGACAATGTTTGCTGTTTTCAGGTGTAGGCCCCATAAAATTCCCACCACCTGGTCGCCCATGCACCATCACCATAGTTTCCTGTGCTCTCCCCTCCCCTATTTCGATCCCTCTCCTTCCCCCTTCCCTGCAGAATTTATTTTACTGAGCATCTTCCCTTCCAGGAATGTTTTTCAAATCACAGAAATAGTAGGATTCATTCTTACCAGAAACCTTTCTGGAGATCCTGTTGAGTGTTGGGTATGATGTCCAGGCAGGATGATGGTGGTGTTAGGGTAGAAGAAGAGGATCAAGTGTCAATAAAACAGCTTCTGGACCCCAGGAACCCACCTTCTCTGGAGATGATAGACACAGGCTGTGATGAAGTGGGGGTAGGGCAGGGAGAGATTTGGGTCTTCTTTCTGATACAGGAAGGGCTTCCAGAGGGAGGGGATTTAAAAGGATGAAGAGGGCATCAATGGGCAGAGCACTGGGGAAAGATGTGTGGGTGGTGGATGAGGGGAGTGGTGTGTAGTAGGTGAGGTTTAGGGAAGTATGTTTGTGAAGTGAGTGTAGTATGACGTGTGTTGTGTTTGTATCTGGTATGTATGTGGGAATAGTATGTGAGGTCTATGGGTATGATTATGTGATTGTCTATCAGATACCAATGAAAGGGATCAGATTATATCTTCCCGACCTCCAACATGCTAATTGGCATTAGGATTATTTTGACCTAAAGGTATCAGGGAAGAAGCAGCCACAAGAAAAATCCCTCTGCTGTCCCTTCCCACCTCAGACTTGGAAGAAGAGTATAAAATTTCCCTTGTGAAGGTGTCTCCTCTTCTAACTCCAATGCCAGGAAGGGGAGAGCGAATCTGTTCACTGGAGACAGAGATGAGTCAACAGAAACAACTTAACTCAATAACCCTTAGCTTCCATTAGTTTCTCCTCATTTACTTGCCTTCTCACAATTTACAAACCCTAAAAGCCTAAACAGCTTTTCCTTTATCTTGTCATTTCTACATAAATTTATTGCTCATTGTTAAAGTGATAAATAAACCCCTGGGCCTGGTGCTTGTTTGGGTCTTTATTATTTCCCTAGTAGGCCTCGGTATGCATCCATAAAAAGCCATTTCCCTTGTTAACTTGTATTTTATCATTTTAACTCATAGATCCCAGTCACAGAGGCTAAGAGGATAGAAAGAAATATATATTTTCCTTCCCTACATATATGTGGTGTGTATGAAGGGTATTTGTATATAGTATATGAAAATTGTGTATGTTTATGTGATTGCCTCTGAGGCGTATAAATGGGATATGTGTATGTGAGAGGTATAGATGAATATGTGCTGGTGTGTGATATGAGGAGTATGTGAGAGGTGTGTGTATAGGAGAGGCTTGTGTGTGAGGAGTGTGTGTGAGCTTTGTGTGAGGTGTGTGGGGATGTGTGTGAGAGAGATGTGTGGAGTGTGTGTGTGTGGGAGGGAGTCTGTGTGTATATGTGAGCTATGGGTGTATTGGGGGGTATACACATGGGTTCTATGTGTGTATGAGGTATAGATGTGTTTGTGTTGTGAGAGGGTGTCATGTGTATAGTATTAGAGCTAAGTATGTCTCTGAGATGCAGCTGTGGGTGTGGCTTTTGTGGAAGCAGTGGGAGTTCAAATCCTGCTCCCTCTTTATATTCGCTTGCGTGATTGTAGCAGAGAGTTTAACATTTCCCAGCCTCTCTTCCTCTGTGTGAAGGGGAGGCAAAGCCAGGCCTTGCAGGGATGTTGAGGGTGACCTGAGATGGTTCTATGTGCCTCAGTTCCCAGTACTTTCTACTTTCTTAAACAGGGCCCATCCTAGGATAATTTCCCAATAGAACCCAAAGAAGTAGAGTGATACAAGGAAAATCTAAACTAGGCAAAAACATCCCCAAAAGAACAAAAACTAAAATCCAGTACCACAATAAACTTACTAATTTCCTATTTACATGAAGGCTTAAGTCTCTAAGTCTCATGGTTCAAACACTTTTTGTTTGTGTTTTAGCAAGTCATTTCACAGAGCTGACTAATTCGCGCTCACCATAGGTGGTCTCCAATGATCTCAATGGGGTTTATGAAATTCTCAAAAGAGGGAGTTTTAATTAACTTTAACTTAAATATTTGTACAAATTTCAAGTAATGGGTAAAGGTTCAATGTCACATTCTAAATTTTAATACATTTATTTATTTATATATATTATACATCATTGTTCATTTTTGTGCAATGTTTGCTTTCTCCTTTTTGGTGTAGTTCCGGTGAAATTCCCACCACCAGTTCACCTGCACACAAACACCATGGTCCCTTGTGCTCTTCCCTCCCCTGTTTTGATCCCTATCCCTGCAGAATGTCTGATTTATAGTAGCCTGTTAATTTTGGTTTTATTTATTATTATTAGTAGTAGTTTTCCTAATCCCTTATTTGGTTCCCCTATATTCCTTCTGTAAGTGAAACCATCTGATATTTTTCCTTTTTTTCTGGCTTATTTCTCTGAGCATGATCCTTTCCAGCTCCATCCATGTTGCTGCAAATAGCATGGGTTTATCTTTTGGATTGCTGAGTAATATTCCACAATGTATATATACCATTGTGTATTCCATTGTAATATTCCATTGTGTATCGTATTGATACAGTTATCTGTTTTTGGATATTTGGATTGTTTCCACATCTTACCTATTGCAAATAGTGTTGCAATAAACATAGGGATGCAGGTATCTTTTGAATTAAATTTTTTTGGGTAGATTCCTAAATCTTCTATAAATTCCTAGCCAACAAAAGGATATCAATATATAATACATATTGTAGTTATAAAAATTATATATTATATACAAGTATATAATTATATATATAATATAATATTAAATAATATTTGATAAGAATTATCAAAAGGATAATACACCAAACCAAGTGAGACTTATTCCAGGGACATAAGGGTGGTTCAACATCCGAAAATGAATTAACGTAATCCAAGACATTGCCAAAAAGAAAAATAAATATGATCATATCAAAAGATACTGAGAAAACATTTGACGAAATTCAACATCCATTTATGATGAAGGCCCTTGAAATTCTCAAGATAGAAAAAAACACACCTTAGGGTAATAAAAGTCATATACAGCAAACCCACAGCCATTATTCTCAAGGAAAGCCTTCCCTTTAAGACGAGGAATGAGACAAGGATGTTGATTTTCAATATATTTTTGGAACTCCTAGCCAGGGCAATAAAACAAGAAAAAGACATACATGGAATCCAAATAGGAAAGAAGAAGCAAAGCTATTACTGTATGCAGATGATATAATAATTTTAATACATTTTAAAAAGGAGTCAAGACGCATTATGTTCCCCTCCCCAAGTGTTAACTTAGGAATTACTGTTCTGTAGTTCAAAGCATTGAGATCTGAAGTATTTTGTATAGAACATGAATGTGAAGACCACTTATTCAACTGATAGGCTCTTGAATACCTAAGTGGTATTTCTTCTAATCATTTTTCTCTCGTTTGAAGTAAAATAGGGTCTATGCTTTCTGGGTCAAGAGGTTAAAATGGAGAAAAATGGTGGGGATTTTTTTTTAAGACCAATTTGAAAATAAGACTTTTATTCCCAGAGAAAGAATAGTTTAGAGCATTTTAGACAAATTGTAGGTTGGATGTGACATAGTTGCAAAGGTCAGTTCTCACTTTAGAAGAGCTTCATTGCTTTAAGAAAGATGTGTATGGCAATTAATTTCATAGACAATCAAACTAAGCTGTGAAATAGTAATAAAAGTCATTTCATCAACTCTCTGTCTTAGAAGAAATTATAAATCAGGCAAAGCATATTGAGAAGCTGTATTAGCCATCTACTATGATATAACATATTATCCCATATTTTAGCTGCTTAAAATAATAAGCATTTATTATTTCATGAGATTCCTGACAGCCAGGAAATCTGGGTGGTTCTAACCAGGGTCTCTTATGAAAGTGTAGATGGAATATTGATATAAACCAATGTTGTGGTCCTCTGAAGGTTTGTCTAAGCTTGGAAGATCCAATATAATCATTTATGAAGTGGTGTTAATGATGGTTTAGTCATGATTCTAATTAAGAAATTTATAATGCATCTGGTCTCTCCTGTTGAATCTATACAATCTTCTAAGACACTTCTGAATGTCTTTCAATCACAGTTATCATTTCCTAGATTATATTCATCATAATGATATTCACCACTATTATTAGGTGATTAACTATTATTAAGTGATTAACATTTCACAACAGTTATTTATGTGTACATATTTCAAAGAGAAAATCTCAGGGGAAAGAACAGGTTTTCTTTGGGGTAGAGATGCTCATGTCCTAGCAGCTGGCTTCTCCCAGATCAAGTTATCTGAGAGCAGCATCGAGACTGAAGCTATAAGCTCATTTATAGTCTTATCTTGGAGTGACACACCATCCCTTCTTTTTTTTTAAATAGAAAGGAACTTTAATACAATGAGTGTGCAATACAGCAATCATAAATCATATAGTTTCTAAATCAAACACCTAAAGCTACCCATCCCCTCATGGGTAGAACTCCACCCAAAAGGGATTGGCCCAAAGCAAGGCCAGAAAGGTCTAAAGTATCTTTTGACTGGGACCCATAGAAAAGGGTCAGAAACAGCCAGACAAGTCTGGGAGGAAAAGAGCAAAATTAAAATCAAGATAAATTCTGCCAGTGTCAACCTCCACACGTGTCTCTCATCCACATCTGTTTCAAACAGTCCAGGACCAAGAAGAAGCACATGCAGTTTCTTCACATGTCTCTCTGCTCCTATGTGCCTCCCTCAGGTCTCCTTCTGGCCTCCATCCTGCTTCCTTCCTCCTCAGTCTCCTCTCCAGAATCCTCCTGTTTTGTTAAAATGTATTTATTTATGCACACAAGAACTGTGGTACAGGCGGGAGGTGTGTGTGTGGGGGAGGGGGGGAAGGGGGGTTTGAAAGGATTCACCAGAGACAGAGTGGGGAGCAGAACAGGCAGATATACTGAAACACACTGCTGAGGGGAGCAGCAGGTGGGACAGAAAAGGTCTGCTAATGCCATGTGAGTCACCTCCTTGGTAGGGTATCAAACTCATTATGTGCTGAAGTGGCTGAGGATAGCTTCACAGTGCTATTTTAACCCATTGCACCACAGAGGAAGACCAACATACACACCATCCCTTCTGCTGTTTTCTGTTAGCCTCACATTCCAGTCCTAGTATAACATAGTTGGGGATGTTCATGGTATGAATACCAGGAAGTGGAGATCATCTATATCACAAACATTTAATGATTGCACTTACTACTGCTCTATCCCATCAAAACCTTGCTTAGCCACTTATTTTTTTAGATCCTTAGGTAAGTTACTTAAACTTGTTGTGTCTCCATTTTCCCATCTATAAACTAGAAATACTTGTACCATTTTGTCCGGGACCTTGACCAGCAAGGCCGGAGAGTCGGAGCCCCAGGGCCGGCGAACAAAGAAAACAGTCACACATGTGTATCAGAACAGAGAGAGAGAGAGAGTTTATTTTGTCTTTATCTGGTTTATATAAAATACAAGAGGTGGGGGATGCAGAAGTCGGGAAGGGAGAAAGCCAATGGACACTAGACATGTAGCAGTGTTTGATAACATGGTTCTCGCGAGGGACAAAAATGGGCGAGAATGGAGCAGTGTTTAGATAATAGGTGGGTGAGAGAAGAAAGAGGAGAAAGAAAAGGTGGGGGCAAGGAGTTCTTCCCGCATGCCTTTTACAACCCGGATGTTTTTCTCTATCCGGACTCCATTTCACCTTTTTATGGCTGCTGACAGACTCCAAATGCCGGCCTCGGTCCCCAACACCATTTTAAGTTATTACATGCCAGAAACCTAGAACTATGCTGGCTTATTGTGAATAGCATCTATATGTGTGAACACTTGCCATCAGTTTCCATCCTTATGGCTTTATATTTTAGTTCTTCCTCAGTTCCTTGGTTTTTCATCTGTGTTTCATTATCTTCTCTTTTGGAAAAAAAAAATTACCTCATAATGCCTTGTCTATACCTTGTTGATTTATTTTCATAAACTGGGAATACTATCCTGAGCTCAAGGTTTAGGCTGTCAGCTCTGTACATGGAAAGTAATTTGGAAAAATGATTGGTCTTTCTCCTGAAGTTTCCTCTTTGAAATATATACACATAAATAACTGGTGAATATGTTATTCACTTACAGTAAACATAGTGGTGAATAGCATCTATGATGAATATAATCTATGACCTGATAATTGTGATTAAAAGACATTCAGAAGTCTCTTAGAAAGTTGTGTAGGTTCAACAGAAGAGACCAGATATAATATAAATTGTTTAATTACAATCATGACTAAGTCATCATTAACACCACCTTCATGAAGAATCATAAGTCTACCTAGTCATGCCAGCATTTTGCTAGGACTATATAATGTTCATGGAAGAAAAAATAGCTATCATTTGCTCAGTTGATTTAGGGATATGAATAAGACTGAAGTTTCTTAAGTTAGTGCATCTAAAACTAGAATTATGTGTTATCTGAGAGTGACATCAAGACAGAAGCCACCAGCTTCTGTGCAGTTTATCTTCAAAGTTATCTTTGATTTTAAAAAAGGACATATTCAGCACAGCTAAAAGACCACATAGAGGATGGGAGGAAATGTAAGTCATATTTCTAACAAGAAGATAATCCTCAATACATAAAGAACTCCTTTCATTCACCAACAATAAAGCAAACAACTCACTTAAAAATGGAAGACACACTTGAATAAACTTTTCTACAATGGAGATATACAAATGGCTAAAAGTACATGAAAAGATGCTCAGTATCATTAATCACTAGGGCAATCCAAATCAAAGCCATCGTGAGATACCCCTTCACAAACCTTAGGATGACAAAAAAAAATAACAGCAATAAATAGAACCCAGAGGAGGAGTAGGGAATAAAATGGTATAGCCACTTTGAAACTGGTATAACAGTTGAAGAAAAAAAAAAAAGAATTGCTATAGAATTTTATAAAATAAAAAAGAGTTACTTA
>NW_004567138.1:2332981-2339917 GCF_000260355.1 Condylura cristata
TTTTTTTTTTTTTTTTTTAAAGAGAGCTATTGAATATTTAAGCAGAGGCTAAGCAACAATATTTCACACAACAGGAGTCTATATACAAATATGTACTTTCACTAGTTCCCATTATAAGTAAAGATTACTAGAGAATGGGAAAATAAGGTAGGAAAGGAGAGACAGTGAGGTGAAAGCAGATGACACGGAAGCAGAGGGTTTTGAAGGGTACGGTCGAGCTGGTCTGTGAACCTCTTCAATTTTCAGTATTTAACCAGTGCCCTAACCAGTGCCCTACATCTAAGAATAAACCCAGAAAGATTCCTGAGGACATGTGTCACCTGGGAACACCTTATCTTTCTCGACCTGCCTTCCAGTCCTTTCCAAAACAGAATTATCTTGTGCAAGTTAAGCATGACCATTTCTCCACCTTGTTACACCCCCCCTTTTTTTTAGATGTATTTAGTTATGCATACAGAACTGGGGTACAGGCCAAAGGTGCAGGGGTGGTAAGAGGCTTCACCAGAGACAGAGTGAGGAGCAGAACAGGCAGATAGACAAAATACACTGCTGAGGGGAGCAGCAGGCTGGTCAGGAGTGGTCTGCCGTGCCATGTGGGTCACCTCCGGGGCCGACGGGGATCAAACTCATGCGAAAGTGGCTTTAGCTTCTTAGTGCTGTGCTTTAACCAGCTGCACCACCAGCTGGGAGGGCCCCAGTTTTTAAGTGTTTTTGTAACAGGTACAGGTTTCATAGACTCCGCCTCCACTCCAGATACTGGAACTACTAATCCCATCAATACTAAGGAGAAGCACGCTGGGACGTGAGGGCGGAGCTGAGCAGCCAGGTTGGGATAAAACTGGACATGTGGGCTCTGGGGGTCTCTTGGCCTGGTGGTTCGCGGCTGGTCATCTGGCTCTCGATAGGTTTTCAGCGTGCTGGTGGAGTCCAAGTCAGCAGAACAGGTAGGACATCCTAGTTAACCTGTGTTTCTCTCCTCTTTCCCTGGGTTATTCCTTTACCTTTCTCCTTGTAAATAAATCCATTATTTAACCTTTTTGAGTGTGTCCATAATATGATTGAATCATCAGCGTGTGGGTGAGAACCCACAGATAGGCAACCCAATTTACTTTGGGGTGCCCTGTAACACTTTTAGCTAAGAAAATATTCCTCCCACCCCTCCCACCTCCACGCCAACCTACTGTTTCCAGACCTCGTATGAAAACCAGTGACATTTTTAAGGGGAAGTTTGTCCTAAAGGAACTCTGCAGAGTCTTATGGACTCCACCCCCTGCTCCAGCTTTCTGGACCCTACACCCTACTCCAGTGATTGGAAACTACAACTCCCAGCAGCACCAGGGAGAGAACTGCGAGGACCCAAGGGCGGAGCTAGCAGGAATTCTGGGACATTTGGGGGATAAATAGGGCACGATTGCATCTTGCTCTCTCTCGCTCGGGAAGCAGCTCTCCTGACCGAAGTGACACGGTATGTTCAGTCAGCCTAGCCATAAGGTATTGCAGTTACTTTGTATCCTGCTCTCTTTCCCTGGGTTGTTTCCTATTCCTTTCCCCTTTTGTAAATAAACCCGTTATTGTGTTGTCTCTGCAGCA
This sequence comes from Condylura cristata, assembly GCF_000260355.1. Classification (NCBI taxonomy): domain Eukaryota; kingdom Metazoa; phylum Chordata; class Mammalia; order Eulipotyphla; family Talpidae; genus Condylura; species Condylura cristata. Next base: position 2,334,572 of record NW_004567138.1, read on the forward strand.
TAACTGATTTGTGAGCGCGGGTGAGGCCCCACAAAGAGGCGGCCCAGTCCACTCTGGGCTACCCTGTAACAGTTTTTGCCTCCCAATGTGACCAGTAGTTTAAAAAAGTGACTTGGCTTTGCTTCAGTGACTGTAATTTCTTAAGCATGTCCCACAAAGGTGCGATTTGGTGACTTTTTTAGTGGGAGGATAGCGGCTATGAGGCCTTTGGCTTTTCTAGAAAGCTGTCCAGAGTGGTCTAGTTGCTCCTGTAATAGTTTGCTCCCCTTGACTAGGCCCCATACCTGGTTTCCCACTGTGAAGGGTCCAATAGGCCTTTCAGTTCTGACAGGTACCCCACTCCACCCCAAATCCAAATTACCTTTCCTAGCACACACACAGGATTGATTCCATAGTCCTGGGAAATCACTAAAGGGCTATAATAACAATATTACCTCATGGTTGTGTGATGTCTGCATACACTATATAATAGTCATATCATTCCATAATTTTCTACCATCTCATTTTGGTAGAGGGCAGCAAGGGGCACTGCAATTGCGACAGGGCAGGGAGAGGGGCACCAATGAACCCCCAAACCTGCCTGCTCTAAATAGGTTCTGCCATCTGCTGCATCAAGATAAGACATGAGCTTTAATGGAAAGGAATTTAACAATTAGTGCACAATACAGAAAAGACAAAAAATATAATCAAAGTTACCCATCCCCTCGTGGGTAGAAACCCACCCAGAGCAAGGCCTGACAGCTCTTCACAAGCCTAAAGCATCTTTGGCCGGGACCTGTAGAAAAGGGTCAGAAATGGCCAGACAAGTCTGGTAGGAAAAGAGCAAAATCAAAATCAAGATAAACACTGCCATAGTGAACCTCTCCCTGGGTCTCACCCACATCTGTGTCAACCAGCCCAGGACCAAGAAGCAAACGCCGTTTCTTCACATGTCTCTCTGCTCCATGTGGCCCCCTCAGGTCTCCTTCTGGCTCTCCATTCTGCTTCCTTCCTCTTCAGACTCCTCTTCAGATTCTTCTTTTCTCAGCTCCTTTGCTCCTGCTACACAACCAGCCAAAGACACTGCCCAAGTTTACGAGTCACTGTCTGAGTTCTTCCCCTGAGCGCACAACTACTAGATGACTCAGGCTCAGGGAGCGGCAGCAATGGGACTTATTTAACAAAGTGTCACTGAGGCCAAAAATGGCCTTTACCGCATTTGAAACAGTGTGGAATATTTTCAAGTCCTAATCCCAAAACATGCAACTGGGTGGTCCCTAGAAAAAGGGGAACTTCCAGGTTCCCTGCCCCACCAGAAGTAAGGTGGAGCTGAAGAGAGAAAAAGAGAGAAAAGAAGGAATGTAAAGAGAGAAAGGAGGCAGGATGGAGAGCCAGAAGGAGACCTGAGGAAGCCACATGGAGCAGCAAGCATGTGATGGAGAAACCATGCTTGTTTCTTGGCCCTGGACTGGGTAAGGCAGATGTGGGTGAGAGACCTGTAGGGAGGTGACTATGGCAGTGTTTATATTGATTTTGATTTTGCTCTTTTCCTCCCAGACTTGTCTGGCCATTTCTGACCCTTTTCTATGAGTCCCGGCCCAAAGGTGCTTTAGTCTTGTGGTGGGCTTTTAGGCCTTGCTTTGGACCAATACTTTTTTAGGGCACTTTTGCCCATGAGGGAATGGGTAACTTCAGGTGTTTGATTTAGAAATTATATTCTTTGTCTTTCGTATTATATACTCACTGTATTAAAGCTCCTTTTCATCAAAGTCTTATATGTTTTGTCTTGATGTGGTGGATGGGAGAACCCACTTAGAGCAGGCAGGTTTGGGGGTTCAGCGGTGCCCCTCTCCCTGCCCTGAAACAAACATACAAGATGTCATCTTCTGGCCACCACACAAGGCAGCAGACACTAGACCAGGTTCCAACTCACAAAGATACGAGAAGACACAACAGGAGATGCTCCCAGCACTGAGGAGATGCCTTAGCACAACAGCAGACGAGCAACACTCAAAACAGCAACTGCAGTAGCTGAAAGACCCAACAAATGGCCCCACTCACTCAGCTCAGTGAGGTGCTGGGCTCCAGGTTTTGACTTCTCTGATAGGCTGGAACAGCAGCAAAACCGGGGACAGTTTCAATCGCTCAGCTATCTGCAAAGCCTCTGAATTTTTCTTCTTTGAAGTTGGCTGCTGGAGGCCTCTCCATGTTGTCTAGAGGCCTGAACCAGCTTTTTGCAAGATCGGTACAATGAGGGCTGAAATCACTGACCCCAGTTTTGCTGAAGATTTGAAAACATTGAAGCCCAAATGCTGAATCCTGGGGACTGCTTCAGCAGTCCTTTAAATTTCTTATCAGAATCTCCACCTCAGAATGGGTTACTTCTTCGCATTTTCCCTGGGGATATCTATCCTCTGCAGTCATCCAAGGGGCACGTGTAACAGTCTTTGGCTCCAGCCACCAGTTACAATTTGGTACAACAGAAACCCGAGTACCGCAGTGTCTGTATCACTCCCATTTTTTGAATAAAGACTGTAAAAGGAGGCTAATAAAGGACAAGAAAATTTCAACAAGTTACCCAAGCCTACTCAGGGAGTTAGTTCCAGAGAAGGAGCCAGAACTTTGTTCTCTTGAACTCACTTCAAAGCTAGCCTCAGCAGGAGCCTGAAGAACTCTGCAGCATTTCCTCACCCACATTGAAAGTGAGGAAAGATGTGCTTTAGAAAACAGTTTCAAAAGATGAGATAACCTTTTATTTTTCCTTCTATCCTTCATGAAATTGGAACAGGTTCTTTAGATACTATACCAAGTTTTCATGGTCATAGATGAAGAACATGACAGCCTCCATCTTGAATTATCCACTGCCATTTTAGACTTGAGTTTCTATTTCTCCAGCATGGGGCCTCCTGTATGACACCACAACTGACACAGGATCAGATCATATCCACCAACCAATCACGGGGCAAACTCTGTACCAAATATGGAGGGTGGTAATGGTCAACCAATCAGGCAATGACCCATGTTGTGCCCCGACCACGTTCAGGGACTGTATAAAGACTCTACCTCACAATGCACATAGCCCTTCTTACCACCCAGGTATCTCTGGTGTGTGCTTGGGTCCGAACTCGAGCTTGTAATAAAGTTTCCTCTTGTCCTTACGGTGGTGTGGCTGGCTTTTTCAGGTAGTGTGTCCCACTCAGGCACAACAATAGATTGTGCTGGGAACCAGTACCCAAGGTCCCGGTGGGGATTGTTATCCCTCAGTGGATCCATTGGTTCCTGAGAAGCTTCTCTCTTTGGTCTTCTCTGGTCACCGGGAAAAATTTTTGTTGTTGGTGGGTTATTGGATGAGCAAATGTTCTCACAAATAGAATCACTGTATGTAACAAAAACAGTTATATTTGAATCTCAGATACAACAAATAATTATTAGCAGTACGTCCTGAATACTGTACTTCACCTGGCAACCCTTCAACTCTTCTCAAAAACAAATAAGAGCAAGAGCTATTTAGATTTGTTTGCTGGCATTTAAGAGCTGTTATGGCAGGCAATAGTCTTCAGATTCTATATCGAGGGAATACCTCTGGCTTTAAAAATATTTTTATCATCCTGACTCTCTAATAAGGCAGTCTTAAGTTTCAGATAATTACATTGAAATTGAAACTCTGATCTCGTAAATTCAGGCTCCAGCTTGCTGAATATGGTTCTCTCTACATCTGAATTAATTGAATATTGAATTAGAAGATGTCTAGTTAATTCATCAGTAGAAATTTAATTTCGTTGTTGATGTGAAACACCCAAGTCCTTTTAACCATAGTGCTTGAAATTCACTTCAACTAAGATCAAAACTTACAGCAGGAAAGGGAAATAAAACAGCGTATTGACAAGATAAAGATGGACAGGCTGTTTACAGAATTAAATGAGATGTAAGTGATCATCTCTATGGTAACATGCACAATAAGGAGAGATCAAATGTTTAATGTGCTAGAAGGTTTACATATGGAGATTTTAAAAATTGAACAAAATTGTAAATCCCATAACATAAGGTATGCAGGCTGATATTTATTTAGAGTAGTATAGCGTGCCCTTTACATTGCTTATTCATTGAAGCCTGCATTTTTCTTGAAATACAAGGTTGAAAAAAGTGCAGAAGGATCCTGATAGGCTCCAATGAGTGCCTTTAAGATTGGAGAACATCTTTAAAACCTGGTGTTTTATATCAAGCCTGTGGTTGTCAACTGACTCAACTGTGCTCATCCTCACTGCTCTGTGATTTATGTGAAGTTATGTTTTATTGCTTCACACTCTGCTATAACCGTATATGGTGTGAGCACTGCAAATTCAACTCCACCTCATTCCAGGTTAGGACAGCACAGTGGCTATTTATTTATTAACCACAGTACAACTCCTTTTCCACTTTGGAGAAGGAATCAATGAATCGCCGTAGCCATGGAGATGGTGAGGCAATTGGACCATCTCCATGGCCACAGGGATTCACTGATCATCAAGTTAACAACTATTCAGTGAGAGTTCTCTAGGCGTCAGACACTATTTCTAGACACTGAGATTTGTCAGCTAAAAACAAAAAAACAAATGGAGTTTCAAGATGCCCACTCTAACGGAAGGGTTTTAAGTCTAGTGAAGGAACATTGACAATCAGGCTATTCATTCCATAAGCAAATATTCACTGAGTCCCTGTGTGTCAGGCACTGTTGTAGACATTGGCACATAGTCACAAACCAGACAAACAATGATTTCTGCCTCATGGGACATCTAGTATAGTGGGAGGAGCCAGACAATATACTTAAGAAATTAGAAAATTACATATTAGGGATTGATAAATGGTTTGGGAAAAATAGAACAATATAAAGGGAATTAAGGACTGGGGGGGATAAAGACTTAGTGGGGGAGGGCTTGAGGGAGGAGTACAAATGTAGATGATGTCAAGAAAAGGGCTTACTGACAAGGGGAGCTGGGGGAGTGAGCAGAGGGAAACAGCCACAAGCGTGCCTGTGTGGACATGTGATCCAAGGTGAGCAATCCCAGTCTTTGAAATTTTCAAACAAAGTGGACCAAAACCACCATTTTTCTGTTTCTAAAGGTGTAGAGAAGGGAGCATGAAATTGCTAAAAGTCATGCCTCTTATGGTATGAGAAAATGCTGGAGTAAAGGGAAAGAAGAGGGGTCCTCCCTGGTGGCGCAGCAGGTTAAAGCACAGCACTAAGAAGCTAAAGCCACTTCAGCATGAGTTCGAACCCCACCTGCCCCGGAGGTGACCCACATTAGGTACAGCAGACCTCTCCTGAACCACCCACTGCTCCCCTCAGCAGTGTACTTCATCGATCTGCCTGTTCTGCTCCCCACTCTG
>NW_004567138.1:2341042-2363276 GCF_000260355.1 Condylura cristata
TTCCTAAGGAACTTTACCTGACCTTTCTCATTGGTAACCAGGATCCAGATCATGTCCCATAGCTAGACTGTGCCACCTTCTAAGAATTTTCCTTTACCACTATATTTTTCTGAGAACTGCACTGTACTAGCCCCAAGGCTGACAGTTCCTCTGGAGAGGGCTAGATAGTAAATGTTATAGCTTTCTTGGGCTGTGCAGTCTCCACTGTTGATAGCGTGCAGAAACAGCTCTCCGATGATATGTAAACACAAGGGTTTTCTGTGTTTCCAATCAAAGTTATTTGCAAAAACAGATGGGAAGCCAGATTTGGCCCACAGGCCAGAGTTTGCTGACTTATGCTAAGAACTTACTTCAAAATATACAATTTAAACCTTTCCTTTTTGTTCAAAATGCCGATGAGGTTTGTTACCTGCACCTGGGGTGGAGGGAGGGTAAGCTGTTATTGTACTTTGACATACCCTAGAATCTGCGACTTGCCATGTCTCTTATGACTGGGACTGGATGCCACATTTATTCTCTGCAAAACAGGCCTGCAATTCTTTCATTTTGGTGGGTTTACCTTGTGAACATTAAATGATATCTCAAGCCAAGAAAATTCAGTGTTCTCATTATGGATTGAGTTTATTCTTCCTTTTAAATCTATTGCAGTCCTAACTCTCCAGTGCCTTGGAATGTGACCTTATTTGGTTTGGAACATGGACTGTTCCAGGTGTAATTAATTAAGTTAAAAATAAGGTGCTGTTGGAGGAGGCTGGGCCATAATCCAATATGGGTAGTGTCCTTATAAAAAGGGAAGTGGGAAGTTTGGACACAGACACATGTGAGAAGATTGGACTTGCAAGCAATTTCTTGAAGTTTGGAGAGAAGTCTTGGGAAGATCCTTCCTGCAGCCTTAAAGGGAACAATGGTCCTGCGAATACCTTGATCTTGGACTTCCAGCCTCCAGAATTTTGAGAAACTGTATATCTGTGGCATGCAGTGTATAGCACTCATTGTGACCGCCCTATGAAATAAGTAGAGCCCTGTTATCCAGGAAGGCTGACCACAGGGTAGCCCAATCGTGGCTCTGGCCTCTCACAATGATGTGTCAGTAACAGCAGGATGGACAGCTGGGTCTTGGATGAAGAGTGTATCCTGAAATGGGAGATTGAAGAGGGCCTGGTGATGGCCTCCTGGGTTGATACAGCTTCATGAATTGATGCCGTGGGGCCCTTGTTAGGTAGAAGTACTTCATTCCTGATTGTGAGGCACCTCAGGGCCCTCTGGCCTCATAGCGGACCTTGCACCAGGTTTCCCTAGAAAAGCACTGGGCTCTAGGTCTGCTGAGGTCTTGTCCTCATATGGTTCAGTTACCTGGTTTCCATCCTTTCCTCTGTCTTTCCAACTTGAGCTCATTTCTTTAAACCTTAAGGTATTTTTGGTATTATTAATTTTTTTCCCTCCAAATTCCTGCTGCTAGCAAGATCTACAACACTAGTCCAAAATGTAGTAGAACGAACTTAAATGTGAGTCGCACAATCAAGTCTATTTTTAAAATTGAACAGATTCTTGGTCTTTTTCACTTGTACACATATATTCTTCATATGAACCTTTTGCCCAGTCCAGAGGAAGGAGAAACTCATTCTGGTTTATTCCTCCTTTAAAACATGTACTAGGGACAAATCCTTCAACAGTAACATTCTGCCCTTCTTCCAGTGTTAACCATACTTAACACATGAAAACAACTTCCCGCCACCATTTTGTAAACATTCTATGGAGCATGATGAAGTGGTATATTTGCCAAAATGCTCTAATGGTAAAGGGTATGACAGATAAGGAGAAATCAACAAAGGTTCCTGAGAATTGGCGACCCATGAGGTAGAAAGAAACCCAGCAATGTGATGACCTACAAGCCAACATACCAAGTGTTCCCAGGAAGCTATAATTCTAGGACACGTAGCAACGTGCAGAAAGGACTAGAAGGCCATCATAAACTCACGCATAGGCAATTGGAATCACCTTGCCTGAAGCTTCTGAGCGTTCAAAACGGGACTAGTATTTGGATTCAGGTGGAGAGAAAGATAGATGTTGCTTATGAATTTATCCTTTAGTACCTTCTAAGCGTGTTATACCTGAGACTGACAGTTGAAGGATCTCTAATGAGTTTTGAACCAAAACAGAATGATGAAAGAAAACAAAATTAACATTCTGGATTAAAATGCATCTCAACTACAAGCTATTCGTTTTGATGCCTGTGTTTTTTCACATACACTGCTAATCATTTCTTCAACAAAAAACATGCTACTGGCCCTCCCTGGTGGCACAGAAGGGTTAAAGCACAGCACTGAGAAGCTAAAGCCACTTCCACATGAGTTCGATTCCTGCCTGAGGTGACCACATGGCGAGGTAGACCTCTCCTGACCCACCCGCTGCTCCCCTCAGCAGTGTACTTCGTAGATCTGCCTGTTCTGCTCCCCACTCTGTCTCTGGTGAATCCTCTCACCGCCCCTGAGCCTCTGGCCTGTACCCCAGTTCTGTATGTACAAATAAATAAATCTTTAAAAAATTTTTTTTAAATAAAAAAAAAAAAAAACATGCTACTGGATAATGCCTACAAGTGTCAGCTGTTCCCAGCTGCTTTGGAAATGTGGGGCTCTACAATATGAAAGTTGGGTCTCCTAGAAGGACATCTGAAGATGAAAGTCAGCCTCACTCCCCACTCAGCCATGAATTATGTTGGCCTCTCTTATTATTCCCTTATTTTTAAGAAATGGAAACTCTTTCACAATGCTTAATGGGCTCTTCACATGTTATTTCATGCACCATTAACATAACTGGATAATAAAATAGATGTTTAAAATACCCTATTTAATCCATGTTAGGTGTGAATAGGCAGTGACTGTGATTAACCCAAGTCAGAAGAAGAGAGCAGGAGCAAAGCCATTTGATGAGAAACAAGCAGAGTTCTGAGGTGCAGGAAGCCTCCCTTAGTAGGGCCGGGGTGTGCGTGTGCTGGGTTGTAGTGGAAGCCATAATAGCTGTCATTTGTGCTTTGTGTCCATCCTCTTACTTGGTCTTCACATAAACCTGGACAGGCAATATTGTCCACATTTTCTTTCTTTTTTAAGATTTATTTTATTTATGCGTACAGAACTGGGGTACAGGTCAGACATACAGGGGCGGTGAGAGGATTCACCAGAGACAGAGTGGGGAGCAGAACAGGCCAACTGATAAAGTACACTGCTGAGGGGAGCAGCAGGCGGGTCAAGAGAGGTCTGCCGTGCCATGTGGGTCACCTCTGGGGCAGGTGGGGATCGAACTCATGCGGAAGTGGCTTTAGTTTCTTAGTGCTGTGCTTTGACCCTATGCGCCACCAGGGAGGGCCCACATTTTTCTTTTTATAAAAAATTACTATTACTGTTTTTAAATGAAGTTCCATTATTTTAAATTCTTGTTAATTTCTTGACACTGTAGGATTTCTTCCATCAGGGTTAGTCATCATTGTTCTCCCACCACCAAAACACCCATAGTCCATCATCACACTCCATTATGCTCTCCCCGCCCCCACCCCCCACCCCCTATTTTCATCCCTCTCCCTCCTCCTCCCATTCTGGAGATCTTTGTCCAAATTTCCTTGAAGAGAACTTCAGATGAGGTCAATTAGCTAGGTTCCCTGTCAGGATGGGTATGCTATGGACTAACTGGCTTCCCTCAGATTTGTATGTCAGTACCTTAGAATGTAACTGTATTTGGAAGTGCAGTTTATAGAGCAACTTCATCGTCCATTGTTGAGCAGAAAAGACATGCAGTAGTGACTCTGAGTGGAGACCAGAGAGATAAAACATAAATTGCCTGGTCATGTCTGTTTCTGTGAAACCTGCTTCACTTCTTGCCCCACGTTCTGCCTCCTCTCAATGACTCCTCTTTACTCTCTCTCTCACTTGAATAGGCTTCCCTTCCTTGCAGCCAAATACTCTCCCACTGTATCAGATTTCAATCCCATGGTCTTCCCTTTAGGTGTAGTGGACCCCACAACTCAGAGACATTCTGGAACATGTGAGATCTCTCTTGTTGAGTACAACTCCACTAATCCTACAAATGCATATTTGATGCAGTATTATGGTTTTCTGGGGAAATAGAATGAGCAGGAGATCAGGTCATAGATCTGGAAGGAAGAAGAAGAGGAAGGAGACTTGGCAATTTATGGCAGGATTTGGGATTAGCAATGATGGCAGCCTTAATTCTGGTGATGAAAAGGAGATACAAACTAAAATGTGAGTGAAATAAAGTGTCATTGATAACTGAGCACCCACTGTACAATGTTCTGGAAATGAATGCCCCCTCTCTACTCTAGCAGATAAGAGAACAAATTCCTCTACATACACTTTAAATCTGTGAAATAGCTATGCAAAATCTGTTGCCTGTCTTTTCAAAACACCACTAAAGGCCTAGGAGCAGGATAAAAAACGAGTATATAACCGGAACCCAATGTTTGCATATCTGTGGCACATTCTTTAGAGAGAAAGAGATTAAGTCCTCAGCATAGGTTTTCCCTGCACTTAACAGCATTGACCATCAACATATTGTTCGGTTAAAATAACTTAGAACTGGTAGCACCCTGTCAGGAAGAATTACATGTCAGGTCAATGACTCACCGTTCCTTCCTATATAAACTAAACCCAGTCTTAGTTTGTTTGAACAGATATGAAAGAGTAAAATCTGTCAGACTACTTCCGGGTTCAAATCCATATTTTGATTATATAATAATTTTGTCTGCCTATTGTTGAGAACTTCATACCAGTTAACATTATAAGGAAGGAGCCAGCATGACTGGGATTTTGAGGCTACACTGAATAAATAAAATTGCCAGTCACCGGCTTGTACAACTAAGAGGAGAACAACCTGTTTTTGAAGGGAAGAAGGGGATAGATGCATGATTAGACTTGTGCCTCACACAGTGCTTTCTGATCCACCATGGTTGGCTGTCCTGAGTTTTACTTTCTCTTCCTCTGCCACTGTTCTGTCTTTACCAGTCCCTTCACTATTAACCTTCCACACTCAGTCCTTCAACAGTCTGCTAAGCATAGACCTAGGTTTTGTACAGATTGAAAGTTATTCAACTTGAGGGGCCCCTTTTTTTTTAAGTTTTATTTATTTGTGTATATAGAAGTGGGGTATAGGCCAGAGGTGCATAGGTGGTGAGAGGAATCACCAAAGACAGAATGGAGAGCAGAGCAGGCTGATTGACAAAGTACACTGCTGAGGGGAGCAGCGGGAAGGTCAGGAGGGGTCTGCTGTGCCATGTAGATCACCTCTATGGCTGGGAATTGACCTTGTGCTGAAGTGGCTTTAGCTTCATAGTGCTGTGCTTTAACCCATTGCTCCACCAGGGAGGGCCCTTGGGGGCCCCTTTGTGAGGAAAAAAAAGAAAAAACACAAAATTAAAATTAGCAACATTTGGAAGTGTCCATAGAAGTGGGCTTTGCATTTATATTATGTGTATTCTATTGAATCTATGTTTGGATACTTCACCAACTATTGAATGTGTTTGCTACCCATGCTACCATGGAGAATTCTCTGTTTTATTCTTGAGGAAAAGCTCCTGAAAAGAATAAAAATGTTGCATAAGATGTTAATGGGTAACACTTTATCTAGTAACCTAAAGACTTGCCTGTTTTATGACCTGATGTTGAAACAGAATTTTGGAACCTAAAAGTTCTGAGTCTTACAAGGGAGCTGAGACTTCTAGGTTCAGGAGACCTAAAAATAAGATTCGGTGTGGGATTGGCAACCGAAGATCAATGGCAGAGGTGATATTTAATGTCAAGAGGGAAGATATTGACAAGGGGAGACGGAAAAGGAAAATCCTAAAAAGGCAGAGAAAGCAGAAGTAATTGGGTTCACCTTAAATTTAGTTAAGATGTTTTCTGCAATCAGGCAGAAGGTGAAGCTTGAAATTGTGATTAAATTCAGTTATAGAAATAATATATGGGTTCTTGGTCATGCATGCACCACTCACTACTGGATGGCGATGAGGATGATGGCTTGAGTGGTGATTTCGCTCATGGATTCTGCTCTATTGTTGGAGATTGCTCTGCACTGTCTCTGATGACTTCTTCATTGACTTGCAAAACACTTTTTGATTGTCTATTCAACTGAGTTGAGTTGTCTCCAAAGTTGAGGGATAGATGTATATGAGATAAGATTCTTTCCTTCATAAGTTAACATTCTGGAAAGTTAATGTCATTTTGTGAAACACGAAATAATAGAACACTGAAATACTAAAGAGATCAGAGCATAAGGGTCACTGGAATCGGAAAAGGATGACAAGTGGAGGTTGGAATAATCTAGCCCTTTGTCATCAAAGTGTGAACCATGAACTAGGAGAATCAGCATAACTGAGAATTTACAAAAAATGCAGAATCTCAAGCTCTATCAAGACCTACTGAATCACAATCTGCATTTGAACAAAACCCTCAGTCTATCTTATGCTTTTTAAAATTTGAGAAGCACTGCTCTTGGAGAGTTGGAAGTTTCATAGTTTTACAGAAAGTGGTAGATTTACAGAAGTTTAATATTTATTAATGTTAGATTTCTTTGGGCCCACTATTCCCATAGCAGTCTTGGTAAACAGAATCCTTCCCATAACCTTGAAATCAAAAGCCCTTCTGAATATTAAATAGAAGCCCAAAAATGGAGGGAGTGGAGGTACATCCAGAAAGAGAGAATTCCAAAGAATAGGTTAGTTAGCACAACTGGTTAACTAAGTTTGAAGGTTGAAAGTACAACCTGCTCTTTTGTGAAGACTTTACTGGGAGAATTTTCATTTGTAATTACCCTGAATGTAATTGGTAAAACCCTAAAAATTCTTGCTGAGATATGCAAAAGAATTACTCGTGTACATATCCAGACATCTTCAATTTAATCTTATTTTTTATGGCATGTAACAGATATCTTCAGTCGAATCTTATTTCTTAGGGAAGTCTTGAAGACTTGATGAGAAGTGCTTCTCATAGTTAACTAATTAGCAGCTCTAAATCCTGAAGTTTATAGAGCATGCATTCTTTTATTTAATAGAACAATGTAAGAACGGTTTATGTCTTCTCTGTCTTTCGCCAAAGGGAAATAAAAATATTGATGATTCTGGTAGATACTTGAAGGTTTAAAGAACTTTCTGTTTTTGTCAAATTGGTACCCAGTCACCACTCACCCCCACCCTTACATACACACACACACACACACACACACACACACACACACACAGCGGCCTTGGCTTGACTAAAATCTCCTCTCTTCTCTCCCCCCACCCTCTTCTATATCCTCTTTCCTACTGACCCCTGCTGTGGTTTTTAAATCCTCTTTGCTGCAGCCACTCAGCTCCCTTCTACTAATATTGTCATTTTATTATTCCTCCAAAGCTCAATGTCACACCCAGGCTGTTGGGAATTAGCCCAATCTGGCTACACAGCATTTCTGTGATGATCTAATGCCTCGCAGAGCTTTTGACAATGCTGCCATTCAGTGTGTGTGTCTGTCTTGAATGTCTTGTTGAATTTGAACTCCTTGAAAACAAGGATTTTGTCTTAATTACCTCTCTCTCCCCACAAAGCCTGGCAGGCACAGGTACTTAGCAAAGAACAGGTGTTTAACAAATCATTGTTAAATACATTAATAATGAGAGAAAGGAAAGCAAGAGAAATTCCTGGGAAAGAATATGAATATAAATGTGAATGCTAAGAAAGGTGGGCTGGCTTGATATGTATTTTATTTTATTTTATTTTATTTTATTTATTTATTTATTTTTAAATATTTATCTATTTGTTCATACAGAACTGGGGTACAGGCCAGAGGCCCAGGGGTGGTGAGAGGCTTCACCAGAGACAGAGTGGGGAGCAGAACAGGTAGACTGATGAAGTACACTGCTGAGGGGAGCAGCGGGCGGGTCAGGAGAGGTCTGCCGCGCCATGTGGTCACCTCCAGGGCAGGTGGGGATCGAACTCATGCGCAAGTGGCCCCAGCTTCTCAGTGCTGTGCCCCAACCCGCTGCGCCACTAGGGAGGGCCCTTGATATGTATTATAAAAGGGGACGCAGATGGTGTGTGTAAAGGGCCAGATAGCAAACATTTCAGACTTTATGGGTCTCATGGGCCAACTATTCAACACTACCATTGTATTGGAAAAGCAACTCCAAGTACTATATAAATGAATGGGTGTGGCTGTGTTTCAATAAAAATTTACTTATGAGCACTGAATTTTGAATGTCACATAAGCTACATGTGTTATGATATACTGCTTGTAAATATTTTCCAGTCTTTTAAAACTTTGAAAGCTATTATTAGCCTGTGAGCAGTAGAGAAATGAGATGAGTGGATTTGTCTCGGAGGCCATAGTTTGTTGACCCCTGATTTAGAACAATAATTAAAATGTTGCAATTAAAGGAGATTTACATCAAAGTTTTTATTTTGGTCAAAAGGACAATGACTGAGTAAATTATAGCATAATCACTCATAAAATTCTTTGCAGCCAATTAAGATAACATAAAGATGATGTAGCAACATGGAAAATGCTGATAAATTGCAAGTTGGAAAAACAGACTTGAAAATTATCTCTACCCAGATTATAACTATGTTGAATGATTCTTGAACAAACTATGTGCAAATTATGTATGCACAGGATTGAAAGGGAAAATGAAAGCTGTTTGATTTGTGTGAAGTTGAGACTGTGTATAATTTGTTTTTGCCTAAATGTGAGTATCATGCTTCCTTCCAATTCTCCCATTCTATGATGCTATTACCATAGATATTTAACTCAAATTGGTTTATCAGGCAAGCTCCCTTTGCAGAAAAAGAAGGAAGAGGGCATTATTTAGAATGATCAGAGTTCCGGAGAGTTTTAAGCATTGTCACAAATAACCATTAATGCATAACAAACCATTCCACAGAGACCTTAAGCAACCATTTCTTTGTACTCACAGCGTTTGGGGGTAACAAGTCAATCAAGGCAGAGTAGTGATGGCATGTCTCTATCCATGGTGTATGTGACCTCATCTGGGAAGCCCAGAATGTTAGCTGGTGACTAGAGAGGTTGGGGGATGGATATTTACTTCTGAGTCGGTCTCTTCATCCCCTACCTGCAGCCTGGAAGTAGGTTAGTGTGCTAGGGTAGCCCTCACAAGTAGCATAAACCAGATCCCTTAGACATCAGAGACATATTTTCTCATTATCCTAGAGGCTAGAAGTCCAGGTTGCTAGGCAGGCCTAGCTCCCTGAAGGCTGTGAAGGAGAATTTGTTCCATGCTTCTCTCCCAGCTACTGTGAGTTGCTGGCTATTGTTGATGTAGATATTTCACCCCAAGCTCTGCTTTCATGTGCACTTGGTACTACTAGTCATACTGGATTAGGGTTCTACAGGACTCGTCTCACCTGGATCATCTTCAAAGAGCCCATTTCCAAACCAGATCGCATTCACCAGTTAGGACTTCAACATCTTCAGGGGTGCGGAGGGGGATGCGATTCAATCAGCTGCAGTTGGGATCATCTGGGACTCTCCACCCTCTCTCTCTACACAGCTAGTTCACATGGCCTGGGGCACCTCCAGATTAAATTCACAGGTGAACCCAGGGGTGATTTGGTGATGGGAAACCCGTGGGGATTACAATTGAGATGAAAAAAAAATGTGCAAAATGATGTAAAAATAAACTTTTTAATAAAAAAAAATAAATAAAAAAAAAAGAAATCAAAAAAAAAAAAAAATTCACAGGTGAACCACCTAGAGGCTGCTTGGCCTTTTATCAGGTAGCGTTGAGGCCACTGTATTGATAGAAGCAGTCAGAAGCTCACTGAGATTAAAGAGAAAGGACACAGGCCTTGCCTCTGCATGAGAAGGAGAGCTAAAAAATGTGTAACCATTTTTTTTAAGGCCTCTAGAAATAGGAACTTTTACCCTAGTGTTTATGGACACAGTAGGAATCCATAGGCAGCTTTCAGAGGGTCTGAGGAGCACAGAAGCTCTGTGGCATGATGTAGGGGCTCAATTTCTTTTTTTCTGAGGCAGGGACCCTCAGCACAAAGTCCCTGCTCAAATGGGTCTATGACCTACAAAATGATTAGGAAGTACTGGAAAATTGGGTCCATCTGCTGCTTCTGGACAGAAAAGGACACTCCTCCCTTTCTCTAGCTCAGACAAAATGTTTCCTCTCTAGTTTGGCACCAGAGCCAAGCTTTCTCCTTCCCTGAGGCAGCTTCTGCCATCTGCCAAATGGTGTTTTTCTGTGACCCTAGTGTCCTTGGAGCTGTTCTGAAGCTTTAGAGGAAGGTCCTCAGTGACCCCTGAATGCTGTGGATCCTTGTTGCGCAGGAACGCATAGAGCCTCAGCCTGGCCCCTGCTGCAGACAGGAGGCTCTTCCACCAGCATCACTAGGGAGCTGGTTTAGGTGTGGACTCACTCTATAGCCGTGGCCTGCCTGAGCTGTTTCCAACCTGTTCATGCCTCTGCTGTTCGTGTCCCTGCCTACCTCCTTTGCCAGGTACCTCAAAGCTACCTGATAAAACTCCTTTGAGAGCAAGTTCCTTTCTTTGTATTAAAAATATGTAGTGTTATAGTTTGCATATAATAATGCTCAGATCAAGGAAATCACCAATGCTGAGCTGCAGAAAGTTGGAACAAGTCCTCAGGGACTCTGGTTATTCATGTTAGAACACAAGACTCTTAAGGTGAGCCCTGCTTAGGAAGATCTCCATTGGGGGATGATGCCAGATGTAAACGTGAACTACAGCAGGCTGAGATGAGAAAGGATTTTTGAAGAAATAAGGGGAATTGCAGAAGTAAAATTTAGAGCTGGCTGGGATAACTACCCTCATTCATTACCACCAATCTGCGGGACACTGGCAAAGTCCTTTCTGTATGGCACAGTGTAACTTGGTGTGAAGCTCTGCTCTCCCACTGTTATAGAAACATCTCCATGGAGGTGGGAGGAATACTGAATAGTCATCATTTTCCCTACCCTCATTTGCCTACCTTGATTACAAGTCCGAGCATGCCATGAACCAAACTTCTTGAATTGCGGGCAAGGATGAAGCTGAGAAAGAACAAGATAGATATATAAATGAATGGAATGAAAGAAGAGAGAGGAGGGTCTGGGAAGAGATACACAGAGGGGAGAGTTGCATAGGCACTTGGAAGAGACACATGGTTGTGACACATGTGGGATTGTTGTTCCTGACCCTTGGCAGAGGTAATGGCAGCCATTATCCTGATGGAATGGTGAATTATTATGCGGTCACCTTTGGAATTTTGAGTATCTCCTTCTATTTTCCTCTGGATCTTCCTTATCCCTTTCTTGCTAGTCCCTACCAGAAGGTGCCTTAGAAGTGTCCTCAGTAGCCCTACTTCAGGCAGAAACTATTGGTCTGCAAATTCTCCCATGAGGGTATGGGTAATTTGGGAATTTTTTATTGGGCAACTATTATTTGAAATCCTTTCTTCTTTCACTCTTTCCACATGCCAAATCTATTAAAAATCTTACTAAGATTTTGCTTCCTTTGCCTTTGGGCATGCATATGACTGGACCCCTTTTAGCATATGCACCCCTTAATAGTTTGGGAACCTCCTGCACCCCTCTGTTGTGCAATAACACCATGCAGGGACTGACAAAGAGGCAGTGTTCCAGGTGAAAGTCTGACCCATGAAGACAAAATGCTTGAGTGTGTGTGCTGGCTTCTCTGATTGCCTGTGATCTTGGCATTAATTAGCCTTCTGAAGTCTCATGGTTCTCGCATAACACACATTCTGAGATCACCACCTCCAGCAAGTGCCTTTTATGTGACAAACACTCTTCTAGGTGCCCCCATATATTCACTCATTCCATCCTTGAACAAGCCTATTAACTACGTAGTGTGTTAGCCCATTCACCAATGGTGTGACTGTAGCGGAGACAGGGCTAACTAGCTACAGCCACCCAGCTGTCAAGAGGCATAGCTGACACTTGAATCGGCCAGTCTGGGTCTCTGAGTCTGTGCTCACTACATTGACATAGTCCCTTGATTGAATGCATGTAAGTTGATTAGCAGATTGTAGGAGCTCAACAGACATTAGTCATTAGTAAAGATTGTTCCAGTTCTCACAGTCCATCTTGAAGGTGGGAATGACCCACACGTGGAGATTGGGTAAAGCACCAAGTTCTATTCAGGAGACTGAGGCACTTGTGTTTGCTGTCTCTGGGTCTGGCCACATGCAAGTAATGGCTACTGCCTTGATGATGTGACTCAGGGACCAGGACTCTCTCTGGGTGCTAAGCCAAGATTTCTTGGTATTTTCTATCGTGCAGAGTGATTTGCATATTGCACATACTAAAATGCAGACACTATGAATTTCTCCAAGATTTTGAAAATTCCTAACGCTTATGTGGAGCGAGGGCCCTCTAGGTGATGGACACTTTCCTAAGTGTGCCCCATGTATATACTCTTTGGATAGCTCTGGAAGAAGGTGTGAGAGAAAGTGCATCCATGGGCTGGAGAAGAAAGAATAACGATAACTTCCTGCAGCCCTAATCCAAGGAGAAACTCACTCCTCAACAATAGCTCAGCCTCCCAGAGACCCACTTGCTGTGCTTGGATGCCACTACCCCTCTGAATGCAATGGCAGCTGTTGTCCTGCTCTAGCACAGCCTGCAAAGATCAATACTCTTTTAGACTTCTGGCTGCTACAGGCTGGAGAGGTATATACTTTCTGTCGGTGGCACAATGCCAAAGATCAGGCTCAAAAACATTCCTGAGCTGATTCAGCAGCTGTCAATCCTTTTGGAGATAAAATTTAGCCCTGGGTGATTCACCTCCTTGATTTCTGGCTCTGTGACAGGACAGTCCTGTTCCATAATATCCTGTGTCTTCTCACTCTTATCTTTATTATTATTATATGCCAGGACCTGCATGTGGAAGATGAGGAAAGGTTGTTAGTACGTATGGTGGTAAAAGTGGGTCTGCTCACAGCAGATTTTGGAGGAGTGGGCTTATCAGATTGAGGCAGGTGATGCTGTTAAGTAAGCACCTGTCATAGTTTGACCTCAGATGAGGCAGTTTCTAAACAGAGTATGAATGGACTGAAAGCTCTGGGTTCTTAGGGAGGTTAGGGGGCACATTCTTTGCCAAGTCTTCTGTTTTCAGAGACCACCACTAGGTCAGAGAGTAACAGTCCTGACTCTATTCCCTTCATTTATTTTTCTCCCTGAAGGAGAAACGAAGAATCTGATTTTCAGGACAGTCATTTGTCCATGGTGTATAGTGTAGTTTGAAGAATAGCAACCAATCACATAAAGGCAAAATCTCCCAAGTTTAGATATCTTATCTTCCTTGGGAAAGGAATGGTTGCAGATGTCATTCAATTAAGGATTCTGAGATATAGGAGCATATGAGTCAGCCATATGCAACAGAAGTCTGCTTTTTCACTGTTTCAGGGACTACAAGTCCATAATCAAGGGGCAGAACTGGTTTCTCCAGCAGCTGTCTTCTGGCTTTGTAGATGGCTGTCTCCTCCTGGGTCCTCACATCACCTTTCCTCATGTGCATGTATCCCTGGATCCTGGAGTCTTTTTTTTTGAACTGGGGTACAGGCCAGAGGCTCAGGGGGAGAGAGAGGCTTCACCAGAGACAGAGTGGGGAGCAGAACAAGCAGATCAATGAAGTATACTGCTGAGGGGAGTAGCTGGCGGTTCAGGAGAGGTCTGCCACGCCATGTGGATCACCTCCAGGGCAGGTAGGAATCGAACTCATGTGGAAGTGGCTTTAGCTTCTTAGTGCTGTACTTTAACCCGCTGCGTCACCAGGGAGGGCCAGACCCTGGAGTCGTTTTCCCTCTTCTCATAAGGACACAGTCTGTTAGGATTAGGGCCCCACCCTTATGACCTCATTTAACCTTAATTACCTCTGAAGGACCTTTCATTTTTCATGAAAGTTATGCTTTGAGTTAGTGTTCAACATATGAATTCTGGGAGTCATTATTCAGCCCAATAAGAGGTCATTTGGATTTCCCTGAAGGGTCCTACTTGGCATCACATGGGTCTGCTGTATAAGAGACACAGGGAAATTCAAGACAGGCGGCCACAGAGGCAGAGACCTTGGTGAAGTGGCCAGGAATGCCAACCACTAGCCTGGAATATGCAAATGACCACTAGAGCGGCTCACTCCTGACACCCTGACTTTGGGCTTCTTGCTTCCAGCACGGTGTGGGAGTTAAATTGTAGTTGTTTTGAGCACCAGATTTGTTAAAGCAGTCCCCAGAAATTTCCACCACGGGGAAATGTTGAAAAATTAAAACCTCAAAACTAGACTGTGTTCTCTCTCTGTCCTGACCAAGGTGTGCAGCAACCCCGGATGAATGTGTGTGCTCTGGAGACAAGACTTCCTTCTCCTGCAGGCTGCCCCCATGAACAGTCACATCATGCAACCTGGATTTCATCAGGGATAAGCCTCAAATTTTATCTCTATTATTGATCCAATGTATCTCTCAAATTGGTTGCAAAGAAAGTGTTATTTATTAATTCTTTAAAACCCCCTACAGAGCGCCTGGCAAATGGGTTGGGGTTGGTTGGAGGCAGAAAGGCTTCTTGGTAGACAGGAGGCCTCGTGTCAGGAGCCCCACCCGAGGAAAAGGCAGGGGTGGACACTGATGAGGGGTGTTCTGGGGCAAGACCTCGGGATTCAGAGCTGAGCAGTGCAAGTGTGCGACATT
This sequence comes from Condylura cristata, assembly GCF_000260355.1. Lineage (NCBI taxonomy): Eukaryota > Metazoa > Chordata > Mammalia > Eulipotyphla > Talpidae > Condylura > Condylura cristata. The sequence continues at coordinate 2,355,747 of NW_004567138.1, forward strand.
TTGTTTTTCTCTCTACTCCATTTTCCCACATGTAACATAGGGGAAAATAAGAGCCCCCTCCCTCATCGCTGTGAGAATTAAACAAGTTAACTCACATAACAGCACTTTGAACAGTTAGGCTCCCAACATTGGTGAGCCTTCTTTGCCTAAAAGCTCTGGAGAAATGGAGAAAAAGCAGCAGATATACATTCCCCTTCCTTAGACGAGCTCAGGTGAAATCCAGGAGCATTTAAATGCCAGGCCCGACACACTAGTGACCAGTAATGACCATTTAAGAGGGTGAGGAACAAGGGAGCCAGAATCTGCAGGCGGAAACCTGAAGATAAGACTCCTGACATGGCTTCAGCTATTACCGGAAATTGCACAGTTCAACAACGAGGCAACAAAGCCCAGGAGGCTTCTGCAGCTTCATACACATCATTGAATGACTGTTATGTTCATTAAACTTACGAAAACAGCATAAAGCAAAGTCAGATTCTTTGCTTCCAATATTCAGAAGTGCTAGGAAAGGGGGGGAGGTCACTTATTTATGAACTCACATATTTATGGCTCCTGCAATGTAGTATTTAGCAATGCATTCTTATAGCATAGAACATAGTTGCTTCTCAGTAAGTTTTCATTAAAGTAATGAGCTAAAGTGTGAATAAATTCTCCCAGATGGCGCAACAGGTTAAAGCACAGTTCAACCTCCTGCCTCCCTCCCGGCCCCCCGAACCCCAGGCAGGGGCCTTTCCTGTTTTGTTCTCTGGTCCCCTCAGCAGTATACTTTGTCAATGGGCCTGTTCTGTTTCCCACTCTGTCTCTGGTGAATCCTCTCACTGTCTCTGTACCTCTGGCCTGTACCCCAGCTCTGTATGCATAAATATATAAGTACATTCTCACTCATGCAATGCAAGTTTGGATATGGAAAACCTTGGCTTACAGGCATTCAGGGCCAAAAGAAAAGCCCGATAGATTTCCACTAGGCTAGCAAAGCAGTAGATAGTTAATGAGAAAGAGTGGATGTAGGAGAGAAAACAGGCCACATGGGGTGAAAACGAACAAAATAAGAAGACAAGGATAAAAGAGAGAATGATCATAGAGACATCAAGAGAAGACAGAGTGACCAGAAGAAACGCCGGATTCTCTGCTTTGCACAAACTTTTTTTGCACAATATGCAAATCTCTAAAAGCTAACTTTTTATTGAGCGATTGACTCCAAACAGCAGAGATATTCCTGTTGCTATTGAGTCACATTTTTTAATGCTGGGTTTCTTTTGCTAAATCACTGCTTACAAGCCAGCAGAAAGGAGCCGTGCTAATTATTACTACACAGGGCTGAGTCTGTTAACTGGAGACAGAGCAAAGTCTTTTGCCATAGAAACAATGATATTGACTCTGAGCAGGAGACTGCAGGAGGCCCTGGGGCTGCATAGGACCGCCAACAGCACCAGTACTTGCCTTCATCATGGTCAACGCCAGTCAGAGCAGATGGGCACGTTTGAAACGAGCCACTGAGCTTTCTTACCTGAAGATTCCTCTGGTGAGATGTGGGGAATACACTACATGGGCATAGGACTGTTGTGGGAGTTCAGATGAGTTTAGGTGACAGATGCATGGGTGAGAAAGTAAGAAAGGCATGACAAGATTTTTAAAACAAAATAAATGAGATAATGGACAAATTCTAATGAAAAGATAGTTAGGAGCAGAACTGGCACAGATTGAGTAGGATGAGAAGAGAATGGGACAGAGTGCTCATCCCAGACTGGCCAACCAGATAAAGGGAGTGCTTTATGCAGAGTCACCGGGCAGTAGGAGAGAAGCACTTTGCTGGGGAAACTGATGTGGTCTTTAAGCTACTGTGAGGGTCATAGTAGATCAGCCCACTCAACTCTCCTGTGCTCCTTCTCGTGGCCCAGCCTCTATCCAGAGTCTAGACAGCCAACAACCACATTCCGCTTGCTCCCTTGATTCCCAATACGCCTTGGGTGCATCCACCAAGTGAACTTGAGTAAGTCTTGAATTTAAAATGGAGGCAAATAGCCCTAAGCATCCCGCTTGCCAGCCCAAATCTAGCAGCTAGAAATGCCTTTGGTTCTAGCGATGCTGATCACGCTTTCCTGTCGGCTGCATGGGAGCTAAGCCCAGGTTGGGCACAGGAGGTTGCTACTTCCTTTGCTGCTGTGGCAAGCAGCACGTCTCCCAGAAGGTTAATTCTGCAGTATTCTTCTGGATACCTTGTTTAAGAGTCTTCCAACAATTTTTTCACATGCAGTTTTCTATAGAAGTCCCTTTCTGCTTAAAGTGTTTAGATTGCCTCCTGTTATCAGCAAGTGAAACTTAACAGATAGAGAAGCAGTGAGCTTGAAGCACCTGCATGACATTCAGACGTAAATATGTGAATGATACTCAGATACGTAGGTCTGGGCTTAGGAGAGAGGACCAAATGACAACTGTGAGTGTTGGCATCAGATGGTAATGGGTGAGATCATCCAGGAGATGTTGCCAAAAATGAATTTGAAGGGTGAGAAAGAAAGGAAAGAAACTTTTGAAACACTAGTTTTTTGGTTTTTTTTTTTAAAGATTTATTTATTTAATCATACAGAACTGGGCACAGGCCAGAGGTGCAGAGAGTGGTGAGAGGATTTGCCAGAGACAGAGTGGGGAGCAGAACAGGCCGACTGACGAAGTACACGCCTGAGGGGAGCAGCGGGCGGGTCAGGAGAGACTGCCACACCATGTGGGTCACCTCCGGGGCAGGCGGGGATCGAACACATGCAGAAGTGCCTTTAGCTTCTCAGTGCTGCGCTTTCACCCACTGTGCCACCAGGGAGAGCCTGAAACACTAGTTTTAAGAGATGGTTAGAAACATAATTCAGGGGCCTTCCCTGGTGGCGTAACGGGTTAAAGCACAGCACTAAGAAGCTAAAGCCACTGCAGCATGAGTTCTATCCCAGCCCTCGAGGTGACCACATGACCCACTCACCGCTCTCTTTAGCAGTGTACTTCATTGATCTGCCTATTCTGCTCCCCACTTTGTCTCTGGTAAATCCTCTCACTGCCCCTGCACCTCTGGCCTGAACCTCAGTTCTGATGAATAAATAAATAAATCTTTTTTTTTTTTTTTTTAAAGAAACGTAATTCATCTGTCATGGGAAGGTAGCCAAAAGAAAGAAGAAAAAATCAGGAGATATTGTTCTCAAAGAAGTCAGCAGCAGAATGGGTCAACATGCCAGGTGAGGCCAGAAGGTCAGGCAAGGACAGGGTTGAACACTCCTGTTGAAAATGGCTTTTGGTAACCTTGACAAGAGCAGGTTTGATGTCAGGGTTCAATGAAAAGGTTCAAGAATGAAGGAGAGATAAGGAAGGAAGTAGATACCAAGGAGGCAGGAAGACTTCTAAAGAGGGTTGACTGTCCTTAGAGGCGATGATCCTTAGAGGATCAAAAGAGGGGACCTTGCTTTAAAATCCTTTCTTAAGCTGAGTTATCCCCCACGATCAAGCCAGCATTAGTAGGCATCATGTGAACTTGTATAACACATGTCATCTAAACAATGATACTTTCATGTGGGAGGAAGAAGCACATGTTTGATGGTGATGAGATAAGTTAGGGGAGCTGGGGAAGGGGAATAGTTCAGTGGCTGTGAAAATGCGGGGACATGTTTAGACAAGGAAAGGAGACAGTGGGAAAGATCATTTTAGACGGGAGGAGGGTGGGTCAGAGGGCACAGCGGCATCAGGAAATAGCTGTCATGGGCAGGAAGCCCAGGACATATGGTCTGATGCTATTTACTTTCTTTGATAAGTAATAGATGAAGTTCTCTTTTGGGAACACAGGGACTGAAGATCAGAGATTTGGGGAGAATAAAGAAGGGCTTAATGGCCACTGGGTAGAATGAAGAACAAGTTAATTTTCTTGACCCCAATTCTGGGGGCCTGCTTTGGATTCATGGCAAGGAATAGACAGCAGGGTCAACATGGCCAAGTGTGAGGTAGTTTTGAGTCACACTCAAGTAACTGCTCATGTGAAGGGAGCAGGGAGTCAGCTCCAGGTATCGAGGCTGGAAAGCAGGCAAAGAAGACAGACAATAGAAATTCTCTATGGACAAGGGGTGGTGCTGCCTTGCTCTGGTTTCTGGAAGCTCATCAGCATGATTTTGGTTGTCACAATACTGGGGAGCATGGTTGGAATCAGTGCACAGGAGCCAGAGATGATAAATGTCCTACAATGTTGGGAAAGTAACTTACAACCAATAATTATCTTCCTTAAATGAGCAATATGCCCATTGAAAAGCCCAGGAACAATGAATTAGAGAAGGAGACAAAGACAAGACATGAGAGAAGGCAGGCCAAAGAACAGGAGGATAAGAGCAGGTGAGGATCATGCCTAAAGGGAAGAGACTGAGTGGAAAAGCCTGCAGGATAAGACACAGTGGCCAGCATGGGCATCCCAGGCCTTGATTGCAGAAAGTAGGCAATTCAATGATACAACATGAAGGGTGCATCAGTTGGGTCCTCTGAGAATACACATCTTGATAAAATGTGATATGCAAAAGATGTGTGGGGTAAGACCATGAAGCATATCGGTGAGAGGGAGCAGGAGTATGTGCGGAGGACCTTCAGACCACAATGCAGGTCTGACCTGTGGGGAGGGAGCGGGGTTGCAGCACTGGGCAGAAGAGGCTTGGGAGGGCAGTGCTCTACTTGACTTGAGACAGTGTCAGCAGACCAAAAGATGCACCCCCAAGCTAAGACTGCGATGAAAGATGACCCAGAGGAGGTAGCTAGGGACCCGGCAGAGTGGGCATGACTTTGGCATAAATGCACTTGATCTGGGCTACAGCAGATAGAGACATCAGCCAATGCCCCCTTCCCAGGAAGGTTTTCATCAAAGAGAGCTGAGCAGTGTACCCCTGGGGCCACCGCACAGGGGGACTGACTGGTGGGCATAATTGGTAATGCAGGCACCAGGAAACATGAACACACTTACATACACTTGCTTTTTCTAATATCCTAATATAATATACATATGGATAATATGTATATGTGCCTTTACTTTTCCTGATGTTTTATCCTAAATTCCTTGGCACATTTAAACTTTCCTTTAAAAGTTTGCCAGTGAACCAGTGCATGAATTTCAAGAAACTGAAACAGTAGAGCAGAGAGGTTAAGCCTTGTTGGAAGGATTCGATTTCAGCTTCATCACTTACAAAGTCATCTCAGGACAGCTGTTGTTAGATAGCAGGGGGGTGATAAGTAGCTCCTAACTTAAGAGCCTCTGTGAGGAATTGAAGAGCCATTCCAGGAAGAAAACACAGCACGATGTCTGGCAAATGGTCTCCAGTAAATGTTAATTGTTCATACTACAATTATTTAATATTTTTTCCTATTATCCCTACCGAGAAAATATTTTGTTGTATCAACAAATAGAAACCTGTTCAGATAGTTGGACTATAGGGACTGCTTCTACCTCCTGGAAAGTGATGAACATTTTTCTCTTGCTTTGTAAATCCACTTAGGATAGTGCATTAAAGGCAGTGGTTTGTGCATCCCACAGATGGAATAAAGTGAGTTGAGAGGAATGGCAATCACCTTGCAAACATGCTCAGAGACTCTTGGGTTCTTGGGTAGGGGACAAGAAATTGCCTGCGTATATTGTGGCTGAACTGGGTGGATTTCAGCAAAGAGAGGTAAATATCACCCTGGAGCCAAGTCTTCCTTGCTAGGAGGAGGTAGCAGCTTGCTTTTCCTGGTGAACAAAGACTGTGCTTGCGTGAATGTCTCTAGAGTGTAATGTGTTTGTACATTAAGCTGGTAATTAAAGGCTCCCAATAAACCAAGTCTCATTACTCAGCTTAAGGAGCCGCCTAGATAACTCTTGGCATGATGTCAAGTGTCTACTTGGCAGAGAGCTGAGCCTGGAGCTGTCCCGAACCTAGGGGAAGGGCTTGTTTAGGGGTGGGGAGCAGTGGGGACCTACCCATGGGGCTCAAGCACTGTTTTATTTTATGTCACCATCAGGCACAAGCAGGTTCTCACACTTCTCAGCCCTCACTGTTCTCTTTTCCAACTATTTAAATAGACCTGTCAACTGCCTGATCCAGTGAACAGTGCAATGGTTAATTGTTGGGATCTCAGTGACACCACAAACCCCATGTGACTTAAAAGTGCTCAGCCTTCACTCCAGGGCAACAGAGTCTACTAGCATCAGAGGTCAGGTAAGGTAGCACCATCAGTTCCTTCTGCACAAAGTAGAGCCCAGAGCTTGCACTTCACAAATATTTGCCCAATTAATCACTTTCATTAGGCAGGGGAATAATAATAATACCTTCATTTTCTAAGATGCTTTCTAGTTTACAAAGGAGATCCACCCCATCACCCAATATTCTCTTTACTGTAGTGTAATTTCTTATCCAGATTATAGACAGGAGTAATACTAAAAGCAATCTCCACCACCACAATAGCTACTTACTTTTTATTTTTTTAAGATTTATTTACTTACACATACAAGAACTGGGGTACAGTTCAGAGGTATGTAGAGTGAGAGGATCCACCAGAGTCAGAGTGGGGAGCAGAATGGGCAGATGGATTGAAATACATTGCTGAGGGGAGCAGCTAACGAGACAGGAGAGGTCTGTTGCACCATGTGGGTCAGCTCCCTGACCCAGAAGTGAAGTCATGCTGCAGTAGCTGCAGACAGCTTCATAGTGCTGCACTTTAAACCCTTGTGCCACCAGGGAGGGCCCAATAGTTACTTCCTTTTTTTTTTTTTTAAAGATTTATTTATTTGTACATACAGAACTGGGGTACAGGCCAGAGGCTCAGTCAGGGGCGGTGAGAGGCTTCACCAGAGACAGAGTGGGGAGCAGAACAGGCAGATAGAAGAAGTACACTGCTGAGGGGAGCAGCGGGCAGGTCAGGAGAGGCCTGCCACGCCATGTGGTCACCTCTGGGGCAGGCAGGAATTGAACTCATGCGGAAGTGGCTTTAGCGTCTTAGTGCTGTGCTTTAAGCAGCTGCGCCACCAGGGAGGGCCCAGTTACTTACTTTTACTGCCAGTTTTCTATGTATAAGCCTGCTATAAGTGTATTAAAAGTAAGGTGATCAGTGAAACTAGGGAAGCAAAAGAACTGTACGGATTATGGGTTTGTTTTGCACATAATGAATATTATGTGCTAGTTTAGGGGGTCCCAGGATGGCTGTTTTTTGTACAGTGTCTTGCTAAGAAGCACTTTGCTTCATATAACTAATTTCAATGTTCTCTCTCTTTCTGTGGTTCTCAAGACATTTGTGATCAATTCTTTCTCTATTTTATTGTAAGTAAGACCAGTCACTCTACTGGGTAATAAAAGTTAGCTTTTGTGGGGCAGATCTATGTGTTGCACTCAATTTCTAAGCATTCTCTCATGTAATCTTCACAATCCTATGTGATCCTCTGAAGCAAAGAAAGAGGTTAAGTGATGTGGCCAAGAGCACTCACATAGTAAGTGGCAGGCTGGTAACCTAAACCAGGTAGCGAGGAATTGAAGAGCCATTCCAGGAAGAAAACAC